>NC_085031.1:8175505-8398005 GCF_963692335.1 Osmerus eperlanus
CTGGAATGTTTCCATGACCACCCCCCCAGAGGCATCCTATAATAATTCACACACAGTGTTGGATCAAGTTGCACAAGGCAGGTGGATAGCCAAAGGCCTTCGTGGTGTGGTTTTAAGTGAAAGCAACAGTGAGTGGTAATGTTCCATAACTGTAACTTCACTGAGTTCTATAACTGTAACTTAACTGAGTTACAGCTACTCAACCTGGTCCCCATCAAAGGTTATATCAGGTGTTTGCTTGTACCCTTAGAGGTAAGTTGTATTATGTTTGTGCCATATGTATAAACACAACATAAGTTCAGTCAAGACAATCACGTATTAGATTTGAGCATTTATTGTTACATGACATGGACATGTAGATTTAACTTTGGTGGAGTGGATGATCTAAGGGAAGCGCTCCCTGCCTCCTCGATGCAACACATCCATACTTGACATATGAGGCAGGGAGCAATAGAGATATAATCCCCCTGGTGGAAAGAACATACAGACAGCATGGGGGAGAAGGGGATGGTGGAGGGCGGCAGCAGCACTGATCATACAACAACCGGGGTGAGTGTGTGCGTATCCGTGCGTCTTTTAAAGACGCCTTATCGGACGTGGCCCAATGGAAATGCGCTGCTAACCTGGGTGTGGTAGTGGGCAGAGGAAAGGAAGGTGGAGTAAGACGCCTTACGTCCCCGATGACTGACGCACGCTGCCCGATTGCCCTGCCTGAACTAGCTGCGCTTATCAGTTGCTACCCTGGTTGAATGTGTGAGAAAGGCAATACAACGCATAGTAGTTCTTCCTTTCTCATGAGTTCTAGTGTGAGAGAATGGTTGCAGTGCCCCCAAGTGGTGATAAGAATAACTACATCTATGAGAACCCGATAGGAAAACATTATCTACATCCCTCAGAGCTGTTTTCTTTTGGAAACAAATGCATTGATCTTATTCTTATCGACATTCACTGCCCCAGTTATGGTTAAAGGATCACCCTCTCTCTGTGTGAAATGGATCTGGCATAAAATTACACTCCCTACCAGTCAACAAGGTCAGTGGGGATACCAAGGTCCCATGATGCATGAAGGATTTTATTTCTCCTTCTCAGCCGATATTGACTCATGGAATATCATAATGTTGTCTGAAATGTGGTTGAAGTACCACTTTCATTTCAGTGACCTTCTCGGCACGCCGCCCTTTCAAACGGAGCAGGAACCGTGAGCAAGAGGCTAGATAGGAAGAATGACACGACAACAACCAAAACAACAACAGAGGTGTCAGTGCCTTCAGGCGTCGGGGCATTTTACGTTCCACTATGAGAGGCGTGAGAGTCCTCCATCAAATCACAGCTGATGTAAGAGTGTGAAACCTGTCTGCCCCCATCATCACCTCCAGCCCCAGCCCACCTACACAGCTTTGGTGGGCTTCCCACGATCCTTGGTGGGATCACATGACTTTTTCACAAGACTTCAGTGATTATTCGCTATCTGTTAGAGCGTCGGTAGTCTTAAGAGACTGACTTTGTTCTACGGCACGACATGGCCCTTAATTTAAACACACTGCATTACATGATAGAACAGTAATGCTATTCTTGTGTCACAGCCACACTATTACATGACGTGGACAGATGTGAGGCTGAGATTAGAGGTGCATCTCTTGGTCATTTTGACATGCCAGTCAGGAGGGGGATGAATCACGAACGCCGAGCCTTCATGAACGAGCAAGGAGCGCACACACACTCATATCGCTCTGCCATCTGGAGTGTGTCATGTTCCTCCAGCAGTTCCTAGCAAGATACACAAACACGAAATATATTGGGATTCATCGGCAGGTTCAGATCACTCATCAACCGATATTACATTCTGTCAGTGCACTGCTTCACTTCTGAGACTAGCGTTGGCATTGTGCTGCGTCTGCTTTGAAAGTGTTCGTGCAGCAGAGCAGTGAGGGTGGATGTGACAGTCAATCACCCTGGGTAATGTGAACTTGTTCTGCACAGCGTGGGGCCTGTACTGTTTACTTCAGACTGATGCGCTGATTATTCCGACAAATGATCTCAAAATAACAATTCATTTCACTGCACTGCAAAGACATCTTTTGATGAAATAAAGCAGCTGGAGGAAAGACTTGTCATCAAGGTTTGCAAACCACCTATGCGCTTGTGCCTGTCTTCTCCACAGCACAGTGTTGGTCTCCTTACTCAGTGTGGTCTGCCCATCTCCTGGACGTACTGGCCTCCTAGGATATGTTGCAGTAAGGTGTCTAATGTCGAGATGACCTCTATGGTATGACGGTCTAATGCTGAACGGAACTGGGATTCTCACTCATGCATTAAGACACTACATGTAGAACGGGGTAATATACGATATATATATATATATATATATATATATATATATATATATATATATATATATATATATATATATACAGTATATATATATATAATATAATATATGATGATTATAATCAGACATTGAAAACAAAACGGAGGTCAGACATTTGCCCTGTAAAGACAATGAAGAGACTGTTGAGGCGATAGACCCCCCAGGAGGCCCCTCTGATAACTGCTGTGCCACTGGATCACAGACAGACCCCCTCCCCCCGTCCTCCCCTCCCCCCGTCCTCCCCTCCCCCCGTCCTCCCCTCCCCCCGTCCTCCCCTCCCCCCGTCCTCCCCTCCCCCCGTCCTCCCCTCCCCCCGTCCTCCCCTCCCCCACTGCACCACCAAACCTTCTTGCATCCCTCCAGTCTCAGAACACATAGGTATTTATGAGGTGTATAAAAAGCAGGTTGGTTTTAATCCTACAAAGGGTCCTGTCACCATCAACTATGAATCACTCTTCCATTTCAAATACGGACCGAGATATTAAGCATCTCTGCGTCTAACACAAGGAGTAAAATGAAATATGAGAATGCTGGTGATAAAACTGCCCCCTCTCTTTGTAAAGTAATACTCTGCAATTCTGTGTCGTGTATGTGCTGCTTTCCGTTTAATATTGCAGGTTATCTTACTGATTTTCTTCTTTAGATTGTTTCTACTGTCGTGATCACGCTCTTTCAGTCATTCTTGGTCAATACATTACCTTTTGTTTATACACAACATAAACCTGTCAGTACAAATCAATTTCATTAAAGTGTCTTTCCATCTGTGCAGCTTGGACAGCTGTATATAACATTGTTGTTGAAGTGTTATAATTGCGTGAGGTACAGTATATAAAAATTGAATATTACTCTGGTGAAATGGATACAAGGGATGAGTTGGAGAGTGACTGATTTGTGATTTGACACAGTTTTCATTAGAATGAAATGTTACAGTATAACTATTTCCATTTGCTGTATAACACACTCCACTGCCTGGAGAATGACATATACTTTTGCCTTTCACTCTCAAATTTTCTTTGTGATATGACATTTTCAGAAAGGTCATGATATCACCCCCCTCCTTCTCTCCTTGGGAATGTGTGTGTGTGTGTGTCCTCACTCTTGTGTGAGCGATCAATTAGATACTGTCTGTGAATCTGCACAGTGTTGTTTCCATGGGGAGTTGGGGTTCGACTGACTGCTGTTGACATTTCTCTCCCCCCGTGTGTTGCTGTTGATAGCGGTCTCTCCCACTGGCCAGATGATTGGTGATCCTCCAGATAGACAGAGGTCATTGAATCAAATAGAATATGATCAGAATAATGGGTTGACCGGTTTTAGTCAGACCTTTGCCAGTTAGCGATCATTTCCCCAAATTAAACAATATCCTGCCGATTTAAATATGTAGTTTTGTTTCTGTTTTGACTATTTGGCTATTTTAACATGACATTTTGTAAAAAACAAACAAACAGATGAGCTTGTTATGCTCAGTTGGCATCTCCTTCCATTAGGGCTGGAATAAAACCAGGCAAGAGCTGAATCATGCTCTGATGAACCCAGTCAGGCGAGTCACCCAACCTGGCGCTGGTGATGATGTGTGTTCTCAGGTCCCAGTACTTGCTATTAAGGCTCAGAGCATGTAGTCACATATACCTCAAGATCCTGCAGCTGGGCATGATCTCGCTCTCAGCCATCTACGTTGTTGCTATGGATTCTCTTCTGGAGGAAACAAAGCACGAGGCAGAGATGCTTCTGGATGACACTGTGATGGCTCGTTTCTGCCTCTGAGCTCAGACAGGGGTTTTTGAAGTCACAAAGCATCCATTCGTTTTAAGCAGAGGGCGTGATGACACGAGAGTCGAGACACGATCAGTTTTTAAAGGAGATGGGCGAACATCGTACTATTGAGATTGTAGTTAAAACAGTGTGTGTGTCATCATTTAAAAAGCTGTAATGTCCTTAAAATGGTTGTAAATCTTTTTTACAAATCCGCAATGTTCCTCCAAACCCTAACCCTTTCATACCAATGTTCAGTGAATGTAATGTCCAACTATAGTGTGAAATTCAGAAAACATTGAAGTTTTGTCAATAATAGCAATGTTGATAAAAAATCTTCAAGGTGTCTCTGCTGACCGTGTTAGGGAAATCAAGCTGTGTAGTTACAAACCTTCTTCCATCACCACAATATAGTCCTTCATTAGGGCTTACATAACCTCTGTCATCCCTCCACCCCTCTCCCTCCTCTCCACCTTCTCCCTCCTCTCCTCCCTCCTTCCCTCCCTCCTTCCCTCCCTCCACCCTCTCCCTCCCTCCTCTCCTCCCTCCTTCCCTCCCTCCACCCTCTCCCTCCCTCCTTCCCTCCCTCCACCATCTCCCTCCTGTCCTCTCCTCCCTCCACCCTCTCCCTCCTTCCCTCCCTCCATCCTCCCTCTCCCTCCTCTCCTCCCTCCACCCTCTCCCTCCTTCCCTCCGTCCACCCTCTCCCTCCCTCCTCTCCTCCCTCCACCCTCTCCCTCCTTCCCTCCCTCCACCCTCTCCCTCCCTCCTCTCCTCCCTCCACCCTCTCCCTCCCTCCTTCCCTCCCTCCACCCTTTCCCTCCTTCCCTCCCTCCACCCTCTCCCTCCCTCCTCTCCTCCCTCCACCCTCTCCCTCCTTCCCTCCCTCCACCCTCTCCCTCCCTCCTTCCCTCCCTCCACCCTTTCCCTCCCTCCTCTCCTCCCTCCACCCTCTCCCTCCCTCCCTCCTCTCCTCCCTCCACCTCTGTCTCTCGTGTTTCTGTTCTCTTTGTTGTGGGCTGAGATGGCGGCTCTGTGCTCCTCCTCATGCTAACACATCAAGCGAACTCAGTTGACACGCAAACAGTAGAATAGATGTTTGGGGAAGAAAATAAATAAAATGTCATCCATCCTCTCAAGACAGTGAGAAAATCAATGGCAATTTTTTACTCCAAAGGTTTTCGCTTCGTGCCCTCAATTAATTCTCTCTATCACACTGGATTGGGGGCACATATTGGATTCTGGCATTATTCAGTCAGTCTGCTTTGTTGTGTTAAAGTTTCTTTGAACAAGTACTGAGGCGGGCCGTCAGGAGCCTTTTGATTAAACTTTTTTGAAATTGAATCTCGCCCTCGGTGCAGCAGAGTTCCTTGAAACAAAGCTTATTCTTCATCTTCAGAGAAATGAAACGGTGGCTGGCTTCTCACCCTCTCCCACTTTGCTGCAACACCTGTCTCCAAAGTTAAAGAAGCTGCACGTATGTGATGATACAGAAAATTGCTTGTCTTTGGGGTATATCAGTGGTGAGGCAAGAAATTGTATTTCTTTTGGAAGCTTAATTTACGATTCAGTGCGATGGATCTGCTTCAGAAGGGGAACAGGCAACAGCAATGACAACACAGGCAAATAAAGTGTTGGGATGAGCTGTCCACATGGTACTGGTGTGGACGAGGTGATGTTGGGATGAGCTGTCCACATGGTACTGGTGTGGACGAGGTGATGTTGGGATGAGCTGTCCACATGGTACTGGTGTGGACGAGGTGATGTTGGGATGAGCTGTCCACATGGTACTGGTGTGGACGAGGTGATGTTGGGATGAGCTGTCCACATGGTACTGGTGTGGACGAGGTGATGTTGGGATGAGCTGTCCACATGGTACTGGTGTGGACGAGGTGATGTTGGGATGAGCTGTCCACATGGTACTGGTGTGGACGAGGTGATGTTGGGATGAGCTGTCCACATGGTACTGGTGTGGACGAGGTGATGTTGGGATGAGCTGTCCACATGGTACTGGTGTGGACGAGGTGATGTTAGGATGAGACTGCAGCCCTAGGGTCCTGTGATTTGGGATGCAGAAAGCATGGATGGAAAATACTGTATCTTATCACTCTGATTTAGTAGTGAAAAAACGCACAAATAAAATGTGACATCAATTCTCATAACGTTAAAACTGAGAAATCTGAAACCTGTCTGGAAATGTTTTATGTGGAAGGTTACACTTTGTGAAAAGCCTCAAAAGAAAGTACATTTAAATGGCCACAACCCCAGCTCTGCCCATGTCCAAACATGGAGTTTTGTGATGGATGATGTTAAAGGACATCACAGACCAACACTGCTCAGTGCTGGAACAGATGTAATAGCTATGTACTACTTGTTTGCCATAATATTTTGACTGCCTAAAGTGTTTAGGAATGATTATGTATACAAGGGGATAACATTTAGATGTTTGTGTGTGTGTGTGTGTGTGTGTGTGTGTGTGTGTGTGTGTGTGTGTGTGTGTGTGTGTGTGTGTGTGTGTGTGTGTGTGTGTGTGTGTGTATGCATGCATGTATGTGTGCGTTTGCATACTTGTGTTTGTGTGTGTCTGTTGATGTGTCAATATTTTAGTGGTTACTCTTCTGCACATTGTTGAATTTACAACGATGCCCTACAACAAGAAATTATCAAGTGTAAGCTATGTGTTTTATTGACCAGTGTTGTTCAACACACAGCAAACAGACACAGCAAACTTTTTAGGTTAGCTATAAATCAACACAGTCAAGATTATCAGGCTTTACACTCCATGGCTATTTACTTAACAAATGATGAAGATCATTCTGATTTCCAATTATCAAATCTGGACAAGCCTTTTTTTCATTGGAATGATACTATATACAGTATGTGACACGTTTTATTTGATTGTAAATAGAATATTTCATGTGTAGCGCAATAGAGCTGTCTCAGAGAACAGATTTTTAAATGACACCAAAGTCCACTGATATAAAGCATGTCTAAATGAGCGTCTGTACGTCAGACAGGGAGAGGGACTATTCCTCTGCTCCGCCCTAGGATCTGTCCGCCATGATGGACTACTGTGCACTACATCCTGTAACACAAGCACTCTCTTACTGAGAAAAGACAGGCCGGTGGAGGATCCAACACACCCAAACAGTACATACTCTCTTTAAGGGGACTGGAGAGGGGCTCTCTGCTGTGGTAGCTGAGAGTCTGGGCGTCCAACGTTCCACTGTGTGTCCGTGGCTTCCTGCAGCCCTTGGGTCCATGTGGCACTTCAGCGGCTGTCGAGTTCTGCGTAGTCCACACAGCACCAAGCCAAGTCTGTGAGGCCGTGGAACTTTGTGTCTGGAGGAATGATCGACGAGGGCCAACAGGGACATGAGGAGTAGTTCCAGCTGAGGCCGAGGGCTTGGGACAGGGACAAGGTTGATACCGGGGCCGGGGCTGAGACAGGAAACAGCAGTCACTTGCATAACAGCCTAATGGAGGGGATCGGTATTCGACGTGTCGAAACTTCCCCCTGGTTTCCCCCCCAACTCCCCTAACCCCTCGTGTATCAGGTTAGCAAGGTCTCCGACGACAGAGTCAGACTCTTTGTCTCGCTGTCGCTGTACACGCTGTGCACACTCTACGGCTGTTTGTGAACATTGTGAATGCTTGACTTGGTGGCTTGAGTATGGTATGTAAACTGATTTCATGTCAGATAAATATTCGGATGGCTCTCCTCTTTTTTCATCCCCCTCTTTCCTGTCTGCTTAACACAGCAAATAGTGCAGTATTTCATTCAATCAGACTGTTCGCTTAGTTCAATGGCGCACTTTGTATGTCTCCTAATGGAAGCTTATTATGTTTGACTAGCCTCATAGTCTGAATGGGAATTCAAAAGTTGAGGGAAGGATTCTTGCACACCCTGTACTTGGCCAGAGAGCTCCCGGTGTCTATGTACCAACAGTAGCCAGCCCAATCCAGACTGTATTTATAGAGTGTGTCAGAGAGGAGGAGTGTATGTCAATTGGCCCAGTGCCCATTAGTCGATCGTTTGATTTACTGGCCCAGCGAGACCTCTCTAGTACAGCGGCCAGTGATTTACAACATCTAGCCCGCCACCCCTCCTTCCACTTCCTAACAGAACAGAAGAGAATAGGCCGGCCCCCTCGCCGGCAGCCCAGCCCCTTCCATGGGTCTCCTGGTCCTGGTGCTCCTCTTGGCTTGGAGTTCGCCCTGCTCCCAGACCCAGGACTAGAGGTACATGTTAGGGCCAGCCAGACCTCCCCTTACCTTGACCTGGTTGTTGTGGCTGTGATCTGTCTGGATCCCGACTCTGCTTGACTTGGCAAGGAGTGGGAGACGGAGGAGCCGGCAGCTGTGTGGTGAAGACTTACAGGAAGGAGGGAGAGAGAGGGGACGAAGAGCAGAGGAAGGAAGTGGAGGTCGGGAAAAGTGCAGAGAAGAGCACAGCGGTGCCTGGGACTGTTGCACTCTTTGTCATCTCTAGCTGTCTCTCTGACTGCTAGATTATCTGGGACAGATGAGGAGTCTGCTGCAGCAGTGTTTCCACTTTGGCTCCTGCTTCTCCTCACACTCGGCAGAGAGGGCGCTATACTGTACTCAATGGACCTCCACTCCAACCCAGGTGTGTGTCTTCACCTCTAACCTCTGTGTGTGTGTGTGTGTGTGTGTGTGTGTGTGTGTGTGTGTGTGTGTGTGTGTGTGTGTGTGTGTGTGTGTGTGTGTGTGTGTGTGTGTGTGTGTGTGTGTGTGTGTGTGTGTGTGTGTGTGTGTGTGTTGGAGTTTGAACTAAACTTTGGGTGCTTGGATTTCACACCAGCTGTTTGTCTTTGTCTCTTGGGGAAAGGTTTCACAGCCAAGCAGCCTGATCCATTTACTGGTCTGACATTGGAAGGGTGAGGCATTCAAACAGATGAATTGTTAACCAGTAACGTCAAAGACAACATTTATTGGATGAAAATGAAATTAATCACTGTCTGTCCTCAAAAGCATAGAATATCTTGTTGCAGTAGCCTAGTGTTCCCTGTGCTACCTTCATAAACAATTGCTTCGCAGGTTAGTGTCACACCCACGGCGGTGCCCCAGCCTTACTTTGTCTACCCTAGTGTTTCCCTGTGTTCTGTGTTTATTAGTACCACCTGTGTCTTGTTGGTTGTCTTTCAGTGGTGTCGTTAGTGTTGTTGAATTCACCTGTGTCTTGTTTGGTTTGGTGTATTTAGTCCCCAGTTATTTGTTCAGTCTTTGTCAGTTGTTGTTTGATTCATGGAGCGTGTTTCCATGTGTCCTAGTCCCTGTGAGTTTCCCTGCAGTTTCTACGTGCTCCATTAAAGCCCTTTTTGTTTCTGGAATTCTGCCTCGTCGAGCTCTCTGCATCTGGGTCCTCCTTACAACCGTTAGTTAGCCTATGGCTTGTGGATGACTTTAGGATGAGGAGTTTTCAATGCTGCTGGGCTGATCTTTCTTCCTGCCTCTCTGAGTGTGATGATCTCATCAAACAAGTCTCCAGAGGCCCTTTTTTGCATATGTACAGTATGTGTGTTTAAAGTTGTTAATTGATACTCGGAGCATTCCAACGAGAATGGATAGAACAGATTCTAGAAGATGCCACAAGATGCCAGGCAGGCGTACTGAGGTGTAGCTCAACACATCCTGTCAGTGGAGCAGAAAACATGCTCAATATGCTTTAACATGCTACATTCTCATTCCTGGGTCCAATTTCACTTAGCTGGGCTCCCCAGACAGCTCACAGGCCAGTGGATTCACAGCTCCCGGCCTGCCAGTAAATCCACCTGGGGAAGATGTTCCCAGGCAGAACTCAGAAAGAGGGGGAAGAAAGGAGGGGGGAGGGGGACAGAGGTTAGATTCCATGGAAGGTGGGAGAGGCCGAGAAGGAAGGGGAGAAGAGAGGGTGGTTAAAAAGAGTGAGGCAGGGGAGGGAAGCAGAAGTAGGAGACAAGATGCTGTCCAGAGAGAGAGGGGGGGGGGGGGAGAGGGAGAAAAAGAGGACGTGTTTTCTCTGGTGAGGGATGAAGGAAAGAGGAAAGGGAGGCGGACAAGGGAAGGAAAGGAAGCACCCTCCCCACTCCTGAACACACTCTGACTGTTTCACCCTAGACTAACCTCACACTCAATACTGGCGGGTGATTCAGAGCGACTTGGGTGAGCGGGGTCAAGAGATAAACGCTGGGATGGCCTCAATATCCTAATGCTCTCTGACTAATGCACAACAGCCACTCAGGAAGACGTTAGGCTGATCAAAGAGAATGAAGTTTCCGTTCGATCAGGATGGATAGCCAAGGCTTCTTGCTGTCCAGCACAGTGTGCTGACCTTGTACATAGTATGCGCCGTTCCCCACTTACTCTCTGAGAATCAAAAGGAGCATCGTGCCCCAATGTATTGTCCGTGTTTTATTCTTAATATAGTCTGGTCGTACGACATCATCAGGAGTGCCCCCACCCCTCGTCATACTGACACATACACACACATGGCCCTGCTGTCAGCAATGCCAGGTTGTTTGATCCTCTGGGATCTCTGGGGCTATCATAGTCTAACCCTATCACCTGCTCTGTTCCCTTCTCTGTTTTGCATGCCTGCCTATTAGCTTACTTGCTTGCCTGCCTGCTTACTTTTCTGCTAACCTGTTTATTTTCCTGCCTGCTTGCCTCCCTGCCTGCTGACCTGCCTCCAAGCCTGTCTCCCTGCCTGCCTGCCTGCCTGCCTGCCTGCCTGCCAGCGCTCCAGTACTGCAGACAGCAGCTTTGTCAGAGAAAACAACGGGGATGTGGTGCGGCAGAGCGGACAGGACTGCTGCGAAGGCCAAACCAAAACATGCTTATCTGGACCAAGCTTCCGGACACTGGCCACGGACTGTCCAAATAACTGGGGCTCGTTGAGGTTGGGAGTCCACAGGGGCAGGGGGTTGTGGTGCAAACCTCAGAGCAAGAGGTTAGGAGGCACACAAACACAATAGACAGATCCACAACACAATCCCAATCTTGCACAAGTGCGCAAACTCTTAGTGAATCTCATTTCTTTAATTCATCTCGACTAGAAACCAGAGTCATGGTCATCCTCAAAGCACAACGTTGATATATGCTATATATAATGAATGTTCTCAGTTCTCTTTGAGGATGAGCATGACTGCTGGTGGGAGAGGAGGGATAGGCTGCAACCTCATTCCCCCTCACAGTTCCAATTTATCAAATGTCAGCAGTTTCCTAAGCCCCCTAAAAGGTTCAAAGGGGTTTCAGTGGGCAGAGGGACTCCTAACCTAACAATTTTGTCTGCGGGGAGTGCAGATGTGTGTCTGCCCTCCAGGGTTGGTTCTTTTAAAGGAGGGTATTAGGGAACAGAGCACCAGGTGCTGGGCAGGACTGAAGTCTGAGGAAGGGGCTCTAGAGAGGCTGGGAAAGAAAACAGGTTTCCCGCAGTGGCTCGTGTTGTGACTGAAGAGCTCATTACGATGATGCCTCCACGTATATACACTGATGAGACAAAACATTATGACCACTCACAGGTGAAATAAATAGCATTGATCATCTGCGAACTGGGGCACATGTCATGGTCTGGGTATATTAGAAGGTAAGCAAACAAGCAGTTCTTGTAGTCAACATGTTGGAAGTAAGAGTAATGAGCATGAGAAAAGAGACAGCCAGATTATTTTCCCTCGAACCTAATGCTACCAGATTCTCTGTTCCATCCCTGGTTCAGCACTGTCTGTTAGTGGCTCCTGTTACAACACTTTGAGCCAAAATGACACATTCTCTAACATCCTGTGAGCTTGATAAAACCATTTCAGATTTTTGCAGCAAATTCTTCCTGGAGATTTGATTTACCGGTGAGGTTATCGGAATGCATTCAACTACCTGTAAAACGCAATTGAACAGATTTACAGTGGGCGTGCCTCCCCCCAGTGTCCTGCTAATCTGTCAACCCAGAGAGATACACCCGGGCCATACCTTCACCCTCCAGCCCAGAGAGATACACCCGGGCCATACCTTCACCCTCCAGCCCAGAGAGATACACCCGGGCCATACCTTCACCCTCCAGCCCAGAGAGATACACCCGGGCCATACCTTCACCCTCCAGCCCAGAGAGATACACCCGGGCCATACCTTCACCCTCCAGCCCAGAGAGATACACCCGGGCCATACCTTCACCCTCCAGCCCAGAGAGATACACCCGGGCCATACCTTCACCCTCCAGCCCAGAGAGATACACCCGGGCCATACCTTCACCCTCCAGCCCAGAGAGATACACCCGGGCCATACCTTCACCCTCCAGCCCAGAGAGATACACCCGGGCCATACCTTCACCCTCCAGCCCAGAGAGATACACCCGGGCCATACCTTCACCCTCCAGCCCAGAGAGATACACCCCGGCCATACCTTCACCCTCCAGCCCAGAGAGATACACCCGGGCCATACCTTCACCCTCCAGCCCAGCTGGGGTACAGACCAGGAGGCACTCTGGCATCATTTGTCGACAGACTTCCAACTGACCGGCCCCACAGCCTCTGAGCCAGTCCCAGGAGGTGCTAGAAGGGGGGTTAATGGGAGTCAGATCTCAGTGACATTGCACAAATGTCTTACTTTTGTATAACTTGCCATTGAATGGTTCTCAGTTAACAAGTAAGCCAGATTGCGTTTTTTGTGATGTGAATACTGTTGACATATTTGCCATGGCCCTGAGGAACAAACTTAGAGGTCTCTTAAATAACTGTCATCGGTCTTGAGGGAGGCACGGCTGAACGGGTGGGCTAAGTTTCGGTTCAAGACGTGTGCAGTTGGATCTCAGAGACCTGTCCACCCCTCCCTGAGCTGCGTACTACGTGTACCCTTCCAGAAGTTTCCCTTGGTATAAAAAGCTTTCAAGTGTCATATTAGGCTGTGTATGATGTCACATTTGGGCTGGCCAAGTGGCAACAGCTGCCGATCCTTGCAAAAACTTAACACTCAAGCCAATGACCCTTTAATCTCTTTTTAGTAGCTGATGAAGCTGTCATAAGTCTTTACATCACACATTTAAGATCTACTGCATTTAGACAAACCTCAAAGGACCAATGAAAACAAAGTGCTTGGACGTAGAGAACACAGTCATTCTGAGGATCAGTGGCTAGTGTGTTACAGTGTATTCATACGTCCATAATGGGCACTTACAACATGTCCGAATTATAAGTGTGATTTACTGCTGAATCAAGTCAAATCTTTTTTCAGTATGAACAGAAACTGGGCCAGAAATGGCCATCAGCTCACAACTGTCTCAAAGGTGCATCTAAATTGTACTGCAACACGAGCAATGTAATTCAGGCATAGTTGGAGTGCTGTTACCATTTCCTACAGTTGAAATTGATTCCGCTTACATAATGCTGTATTTGCGGACACCTGGCAGAACATGCAGACACAGTCTTTTTTTAGGACCAGTGAAATAAGAACAGAGAAACTTGGCACCACAGCTCAGTGACCTCTTGAAGAGAATGTCCCCCTGGTTCACCAACAGGCTTTTGTTAACTGTTGTCAGAACAAGTATGATTCCAGACCAGAAAACAAGCAAACATTAAACGCTAAATCAATCTCCTTGTAACTACTTTCAGCCCAGTCTCTGGGTCATCTAGCATCTTCATAGCCATGTAGACCACACTTTCCCCATCACAGAGCCATGTAGTAGCGGGCTAAGTGCTGTCATGTTATTTTGTCAGCACCAAAGAATGTGAAGTGGACACGCTCATTGTCTCCTTGTTGTCTGATGTGATGATTCCATCTCCACAGAGGCCTGAGAGGGACAGCGGAACCAAACAACCTCAGTCCCGTTTGACCCGGCCGTCCTATCCATTCTGCTTCATTGAGTATCAAATGTTTTCCAGAGGGCCCCTTCCTCAGTAGGACCCATCGCTGGACAACTCAATGGCTGACAGCCCCCCCGGGGGAGGGAGGGGAGGGTTGGCCTCGGAGCATCAATCTACACCTGACACAGGGTCTCCATTCAAGCTCATTCACTGCCAGAGACACGTACAAGAAACCCTGTCTCCCTTGCTTTCTCTTTTTTGCCTTTTTATCCACAGAATTTTGTATCCAATCAGCATTACCCCGACAACCACATGCCACGTAAAAACCGTTTTTTTGTTGAGCGTAATAATCGTTCAGGGACGATATTAGGCAGCGTGTTGATGTATGGATGGAGTGTGTATGTCATCAGATGAAAGAGTACAACAATGAAAACATTGTCTTGGAAACCATCTTGTTCGGCAAGATCAGATACTAATCTTTGGGGTTCTTAGTTCATTAAAATACTAAGCCAACCCAAATATAATGAAAAAGTCAGTGCAGGTGTTTTGAACATTTGGTTTAGCAGGGAAACTTTGCATCTCTTATTATGATGTATGTACTGTATGTCTTAGTCCCTGTGATGCTGCTCTGACCTTCAGATTTAGCCCAACCATTGCTAAACCTGATTCTATGGGGTGAGTTCATAATTCAAAAGTTACCATTGAGGGCAGTCAGTCAACTCTGCGAGTACCAGGCAACAAACAAAGCATGCTTATTCGGATCCTCTTATGGTTGAGAGTCACTCTTTCAGAGCTATTGTCAAGGAAATGCAGGAGCTATGGTGCAGAAGTAATCCAGAACAAACAGTGTTCGCACAGATTTACAGCCATTCATGTTCTAACTCTGTCAGCTGAGTCATCTGGTGCCTTCCTCTCTGTTAATTAGTCCAGTTGTCCCATGTTTCCTTTCTCACCCTTTCAAACTCTCTGTCTGTAGTTATTTTCCCCTCTTTCTTTGCGTCATTTCCTCTATTGTCCAATTGTTGGTCACATTAGGGTCCCAGTGGTTAATGGTAGACTAGGGTGGGGAATGTGTGACTAGGGTTGTGAAGCCTCAGAGTACTTATGTATCATTCCTTCAAGTGGAGACAGATTCATGTACTGTGGAGTAAATGTGATTTTACATAAACTATTGAGGGATCCAGTTGACTATGATGATTTGTCCAATAATATAATAGGTATAATTAGCTATAATTTCAACTCTACTACTATATGACATATAGTAGCTTATTTAAAGCTTATAGTAGTGTCTGAAATGACACTGATGGTGGTGATCTCTGTCTGAGTGAAATTCTGTGTTTGTTTGAGCATCCATGTAACAGCCTGGAGTCAAGCTCACAGACTCTTGAAACTCCTCTATGTGCCTATTGTTTCCCCCACTAGCCAACCCTCCAACCCCCCATCATGCTCTCAGCTGTGCTCACTCACTCGAGGCCAAGCCTAAACTAGCAAGAGCACCAGGCTCACATTCTAAGTGTCCTGGAGCACCCAGGTGATCAGAAGTTTGTGTTCTGCCTAGAGGTTCTCTTCTCTGGGGTTGCAGGGCTGAGGAGTTGGGCAGTGGAGCATGTTGGTGGTACTGCAGGCAACTCATATTTTACCTCGGTATAGACTATCAGATTTGTCATCTTCCCACTCAGGTAACCCCACTAATAATCTGTTAAGATTTGTTCTTGTTCATGCCTGCATTTGGCTAAACATTTACTCATGGAAAATGGCAATCTCTCTAGCCAGGTTTTCAACAACAGCATGTTTGTTGTTTTGATTGGTGAATTTAGTCTGGACTTTCATGTTTTAGCAAATTTGCATGTTAACCAGTTTGTTTTCTGGTGGCTATCATAGCTATCCGTGAGTCTTGTCGAGTCATTTATTTGATTAGATTATCTTAGCCATAGGCACCATGAGTGTTCTGTGAATGTACCCTTTAAATGTGTAGTCCATGCTGCTTCTTATTATTTCCCATGGTAAATAATCCATGAACCCCAGGCAGTTCCAATTCCTTTGTATGGGGAATAGGTATTTATGACAGACCAACTATTGAGAATTTCCCAGACATCGTTAGACTAAATATTGTATCTCAACTTGTCCCAGCATGCATGCTCAGGACTTTGCTTTGCACAGTGAGAGGGGACAGACACACACACAACCTTATTTTGAATCTGTATTGGGTTTATCAGTGAGAAAAATTATATAATTCTTGAGTCTGTGTGAATTTACAAGATGCTGTCATGACTGTGTTGTGCTCCAAAATTATAAAACAATATGACATAGCTCTGTGTTTTATTCATCCAGACTAAACAATACCAAGCCAGACTGAATAACCAGTTTTCCTGTTTCCTGTTTCCTTATTAGTGGCAAGCACGACTCTTAACGTCTGCAAATAAATACATTGTAAATATTCGTAATTCCGGTTGCTTCCCCAGCACTTTAAATATTTACCTTTTAATGATGAATTGTACTAACATGTACAAAGAAATTCGTGGAGAATATGCATTTGGGGTGTAGTGGCCTAGGTCATTTGTGGCAAAGAGGTAGTTTTTTTTGTCTATATATGACTATGATTCTATGTTGCTGAGAGCACATTAACCCAGTGAGAGAAAGTGCTTATGTCTTGTCTTCTGCTAGACTCTGCTACTAAAGGGGGGACAAGTCCCACCCCAAAATGTGTTTTCGTATTCCATACACCATATTCCTCTAATAATCTCAACGTCACGCTGAGATCATGTTCTCTGTTCTCGGCTTTTCTCTGTTCATTCAGTGCCTTTTAGTCTTGAAGTACCACATTTGTTATATCTGAAGAGTCGCCGGTGACTCATGATCAGAGTTAAACCGCTGTGCGCTGGCTGTGCCATTGTTTTCCTATGCAGAGAGAGGTGGCGTCAAACGGAACCGCTATCCTTGGCGTAGCGCACCGCTCAAATTGTGTGTCGGTGTTGAGATCCAAGTCCATTTATTTAAACTTTGACCTCGATTGCCGCTGCCCATTCAAAGTGCAACCAATGAGCTAACAGCTGTAGGCTATTTGACATAGCCAGAAGCGACACATGCAATTGAGGAAAAAAGTGTATTTCAGAGTTCCCCGAAATGTAGCTATGACACAACGTTAAAAAGTGTGTCACAGCCGTCACGGCTGTCGCTTGCGGAGGGCTGGAGGCTGTGAAGCGTAGCTTAGACTGTCCTGGCGTCTCAGCCAGGTCAGCGACGGTCTCCGTAGTAACGTGGCAGTCCTGCATGAGCAGATGAAACGGAGCACATTTAACCGTATAGGCCTGTTGGCAACATCATCTGACAGTTTCGATTCATAGGGACATTTTGCAATTGGGCTTGAATGCAACTTTTAGAGTTTCTCAGTGACGTGTGTAGCTGTCAGCCCTTTCTTAGCGTTTTGGCTCAGACTCCAGACCAATCACTGACGTGTAGAATGATTATCTATGTCAGGAGACAAAGATGTCTTACCTGAGACTCCATGAAGTTCAGCAATGGAGCGAACAAGTCGCCATGAACAGGCATGGATGTATTTATCTGAGTGGACTGAGGCCCCTTAATAGAGGACCAAATAACTAAGGCTAAGAAGCCTATTAAAGTAAGCGTCGGTTTTGGTAGGAGCCTGATTTGCATTGATCAAAATGTATTGCGGTATTCAAAGAAGCAAGACATTCCACCAATGGTTCTATTAAATGAAGCATTCAAAAGATTGTATTGTGGACAGTATAATAGCCTACCAATAAACAAAAAAGAATAGTGGATGTAAAGTGAATCAATAAACTTCCTTGTCATAGTAGTATAATAGACTAGTGAAATCATTACTACAGTTTATAGGGTTAGGGAACTCTATCTCATAGGGGTCCGGCATTAGAACAGTCCAAGGGAGACATGCTTGCAAGTAACAAGTTTTTTTCTGACTGTTGCTGTGAGGGTTTTTTTGTGCAAGGGACAAACTGTACCCTGGCACACCTAACCTCCGAACCTTCCGAATAAATCAACTGGATATTGTCTGGAGAAAAATAACAAAACAGAGAGAGCATCAACAGGAAATAGCAACAGGAACTGGCTTGGTGTTACAGCTGTGGCATGCTGTATAATCCTGTTGCACGCTTGTTTCAAAGCTTCCGAGGTGTCGCTAGAAGTGGAAAGCCACTTTTGTGTCTGGGAGTAGTGTGAAAAGGCTATAGGCTGTTTGATTTTAAATAAGGACAAAGCAGGCAGCAGACACCAGGGAATCATAATACGTTTGCATGACAATCAGCCCAGACAATGAATGCCTGGAGAAACTGTGGCACACAATATGATACCCTAGTTTCTAAGCCATGCAGATAAGGTGACTGTTTGGAATGTCAATATATTCTTAGTTAAAACCACAAATTCACTCAGACCTAGTGTGACAAATGGATGTCCCTGGGGTATTGTTGAGGAAGCCATCTTGGATGTGTGTCTGAAGCGTGTCTCAGTCATTCCTCTCCTCTCTTACTCCGAATAAGATTATGACACATGAACACTCACAGCACTTTTCTATATACTTTAGCAAAGAAAGACAAATGAAGGCAAGCAAAGAGAGAACATAAGCTTTCATTCTTGCCAAATCAACATTTGTTTAATAAGTTAGTCAATAGAGCATTCTCTTTTACAACAAAGACCCATTACACTGCTAGAGTAATGGGAAGTTCCCCTGTGAGAGGGGCCAGTGATTCAGCACATCCTGAGGAAGATCTGTAAGAAGGAACTACGTGTGGACAACAGGACATTCAAGGAATGCAGAGGATTCATGGTCAAGCCATCAACCCCCTCTGACTAACACAGGCGTAGGTGTGTGTTTGTGTGTATGTCCGTGGAAAGAGAGAAATTGTGGTGGTGGTTGGGGGGTAAAAGAGACAGATTATATTACATCTGGATTGAGATTTTAAATACATTGTTAACTTGTCATCACCAAACGATTTTCTTTACAAAAAAAAACATTTGTAAAAAAAAAAAAACATTCTGCAACTCGGTAGCCTACTTGGTGCATTAAATCTCTCTGTTTCTCTCTCTCTCTCACACACACACACACACACACACACACACACACACACACACACACACACACACACACACACACACACACACACACACACACACACACACACACACACTTGTCATCTCATTCCACGCTCTCATTGCTCTCCACTAGTAAAGAGTAAAAAAGCTGCGCGGAGAGGGGAGGGGCTGAAACGGTTGGACCCCATTGTCCGTCAGCCGGTGCGCTGTGAGCCACGTTCCGCGGAGGACCTTTTCGATGTGTTGAAATCAGAGCTGGAAAACCAAATACTTAAGAGGCGTATGGCGAATCGTTTCTTGTGACAGATATCTAAAACTGCATATCAACGGGTCAGTGGTGCTTTCATTTCTTTCTCGGAGACACTTTCAAGACACTTTCGAAATGGTGTAAGATATTTACCGCATTTACTTTATTCACTCTACCCAGAGCCAGTGGCCGTTCTACAGGGATTACGCTTCATACGGTGTGTTGTCTGCTTCGAAGCGAAATGTGTAGTTCGGGAGACAGCAAAGGCGTGCATGGGGATTTGATTAGAATGTATTCCGCTAAGCATGACCAGCAATTTGAGAGTGAAATATGAGAGCAGAATGTGTAGATGATGCACTGCTGTAAACGTGCATAGGTGGTTACTGAAATGAAAGACGTATCCTTTCATCACCCATGGGGAAGATAAATCATAGTCACACATTGCTCTCTGGTATCTTATTACTTTCTCAGCAACATTGCAATTGGCAAAGTGATCAATTCTGTCCTGTCCGTGTGGGGCGTAATTCATGGTAACCTTCTCCGTATTCAATAATACCTGGAAGTTGGTGGCCAATTCCGTATTTTGTGATTTAACCCTTGTGCTGCTTCATAACGAACCATCGTTGTGTTTACCCAATTTTACCGAATACAAAAACAAATAAAAATAATTTTCTTTTAACCTTTGCAATGTGGGGGGTCTGAGACAGCCCAACGGTTAAAAGAAAATGCTTCACTTTGTTTTTGTATGCGGTAAAGTTGTCGCAATACGACGGTGGGTCACAATGACTGATGAGCCAGAATGACCCGAAGATAACACAAGGGTTAAAGCAGGATACATGTGGGAAAGGCTCCAACATGAAGGACACATGACTGTAAACATACTGTATCAAGGGATGAGTGATGCCCTGTAAAGGTAGGAAAAGAAGACACATATTTTAGGAACCAAAGTGATGTCTGGACAGCAGTTGGGATAGAGAGTAAGGGAAAGAGATAGAGGTGAGGAAAAACAGAACCTCTACATTGCAGGGGATTATTAGCTCCACTCATTAAAAGGTAAACAGTCATCACCCCCTCTGTACAGCTACAGCCACAGTTGCAGCTCAGTCATTACAGGTGTACTGGCGTCTCTGAGGAATGTGACTAATCTGACTAATGTATCTCCTTCTGACTGTCTGCTCTGTGATGTAGAATGCTGTAAGTCATTGTTGACTAGTTCAGTTTTCTCATTTTCCATTGATAAGATGTGTGAATATAGTTTTTTTCATGACAAGCAATTGATACATACTTGCATTGAAGCTGTAATATGGAAGAATCCGATCTTAATGAAAGGGGTACATACAAGGAGGGGGGAGGTGGGGCTTGTTGCAGTTACGCCGTCCAGACTCTTGGTCCTGATCCTTCAGTTCCAGGAGTAACCTCTCCCCTCCTGCCCCCCAAACATCCGAGCCAATCAGAGAAGGGTTTAAAATGGTCTCCTGTTGACAGATATAGACCCTGACTGAAACTGTGTCAGTGTGTGATATGTTCTTGTGACTTCTTACTGTTTTGTTGAGAACCACCACCTACATGGTCTAAGAGTGGAACAAGTAGCGATACGGGTAATGCGTGACTCTAACATTGACCACAAGGCTGGAGTTAGTGTACTCTAGATTTTTTGGGGGGGAGTGTTTAAAACCCATAAACCGTTCGAATAAGCAATTGTGAAGTATACACTCCACCTAGAGATTCACTCTGCTTATTTTTTTTCACAGATTAATGTTCAGTTATTAGTGGAATGTTTCATCATCTTTTTTTGCTGTAAACCTTAAACAAGGCTTACCCATACAGATCTAGGCTAAAGGATCGTACCCTAGATCCAAAAGGTTGATTGTGATGTTTTGAGTTTGACACTTGAATTGACAATGCTGCATTCATCCGTGTCAAAGAGCAACATCTGCCGTTGCTCTAACAAGATCTCTTCTTGAATGATGCATCTGAAATCAAACCCATTCCATTTTATAAACAGCAGGTTTCAACCTGTAGTTAAATTCAGGCTAACTTCAAAGGTGAACGTGAGAGCTACTGTCGCTTCCAGCGCTTTCTTGGGAGGTCCTACCTTTCATTAACTGCGATTCAGCATTGTAAATTCTTGTTGATCATTGACCATTCTGCTTGTCCATGTTTACTAATAAACCAAGCAGCGGGATGAGTATATATACTAACTGCAGTCTTTATCTGTCTTGTGTTTACCCTTACCACTCTACGTATGTGGGGGGTTGTTTGTGTGGGGGTGGGAGGGGGGTAGGTGTGTGTGGGGGTGGGAGGGGGGTAGGTGTTTGTGTGTGACAAGGCTGCAGCAGATGGCCTAATAACACACACAGTCTCAGCTAGCGCCAGCCCCCTACAGGGTTACTCTTTCAGCCCCCTTTAACCCTACTTTAACAGGTTTAACTTAGAACAGTGCCGTTTTCATACATGAATGGAAAGTCAGTCACAGTTGACAGTAGCCATATGCCATTATTGTGACGAAAACATCTGTTGTCTCTGTATTTCTTCCTAAATTCACCTTTTAAACAGCTCACAGGCTGATGTGCCACCGAGAATAAATCAATGGGTATTCCAAAGTGCAATTCCCCAAAGATAGAGGAAAGTCTGTAAGGTGGCTCATTTAGTCTCTGTCCAGTCTACACACAATATAGTCCATCCACATGGCAAGGAAGATGCCACAATCTGTGTCTTATCCGTCATGGATCTGTGAGGTGAGACATGTAAGTATCTGAGTCTCCAACATTATCAAATAAGAGCCATACACAAGTGTAGGAAATTACTTTGAAAACTTCAAAACAATTCTTACCCCCCAAATCCTTCTCCCCAACCCCCACCCAGACCACAAATGTTCAGATCTCCAATGTCTGAATGAACCAAAAAACCCAGAGAAATGTATTTGTGGGCCAGTATCCCATCCTGGGTCTCTGTGTTTGGATATGGCATGATGGAGTCACACACTAAATGTACTGTATGAGTTGCTCCAAGGCTGTCCAATTGAAGTGTGTTTAGGCTGGAAATCAAACTGCCTTACTTGAGAGGTGTGTGTGTGTGTGTGTGTGTGTGCATGTGTAAGTATCATGACCTGTGTGTTCCCACCTTCATCCATCCCACTAAAGGGTCTGTTATTACCACTGTGTCTTACCCTTTAATCAGAATACATGACTACATACCAACAATGGTTTTCACAATGGCCCTCACTGAAGAGTGAAGACAACACTGTTGTAATGAAAAGCTTTTCGCTTAAACAGCCAAATTAAACATTTTTCCTCAGCCTTTTTGTTTCTGAAAATGGTTCAGTGGTTAAAACTGGCGTCGGAGGAAGAGGGATGATTAGAAACTGGTTGTTTTCATTTTCAGGGCGCATAAAAATCTACCTGTTGGCTATTCTCTTAATCTTAAAAAGACAGCATTACAAAATTGTATCTTGTACATTTGTATTTTTTGTAATATTTGTATTTTTGTATTTTTATATTTTTATATTGTAATTTACGGCAACTTATATTTTATTTTATTGTATATTTAATTCTATTCTAATCCCACTTAGTACTGCTAGTTTATGTACCCTTAGTATAGATAGTCCACATATTTAAATTTTAGGTCCCTATATGTTTATTGTATGCACCTTCCTGCCAAAGCAAATTCCTTGTCTGTGCAAACTTTCATGGCGAATAAATCCCATTCTGATTCTGATTCTGATCTCTGCCTTACCTTTTTTTCAAGAAGAAGTTAAGATAAAACCTTAGCATCAAATCAGATGCTGCTAGATTAATTAAATATAATCCTATGTTTTTCTCATGGATTTCTTTCTCCTGTAATGTGTTTTTTCTCCAGGGGGAGACAGGGAGCGGATGACAGCCAACCATGAGACCTACCTTCTTATGGCCAACACCCAGAATGACATGGAGGATTGGGTGAAGACCATTCGCAGAGTCATATGGGCACCCTTTGGTGGAGGTTAGTAGACACACGCACACATGCAGCCAGGCTCTGTACCCGGGAATCATTTCATACACAGTGTGTTTCATTTTTGTGAGCTAATCGTTTCTTTACCTATGAAGGTTTCAGTTCAGTAAGTTGTCTCTGACTTTACAGCATATGTCACGCAAGTGTTGGATTCCACTACTGGCTGCCTATGACAAGCTGTAGTGCCTGTTTGATTGCAATGGCCCTGTATTTAGAGATAGCATGGCAGTGGAGAGTGGAGTGCAGGGCAATCAGAGAGGGTTCCTGATGCTGCTGTGACTAGATGGAGCTATGCCCCGCTGTGTTCTGTGCAGCCTAGTTTGATGCTGATTGCAGTTGACTGCTCTTCAAAAGCGCGAGTCATTTGTCTTCGATGCCACAGAGAGCTGTGTCACTCCTTGCCGGAGCTCACTGCCTAATGCATGTACACGCATACACAGACACATGCATACACAGGCACACTCGAGTGCAGGAAACTCGGAGCCTATTGGCTGGTTAATACCCCCGAGGTGTGATTAAAGTCCAAGAGTCCTGCTGGTTGGGTGCAGGCAGGGAGATCTTAAATCTAAGCCCCTCTGTGTTTGGACTAGAATAGCAGCAGAGCTGTGCTTCTGTTATGCTGTCCCCCATGGCTTTGCTGTCATGTTCCTCTGAGCGCTCACTGGGTTGTTGAATTAACCAACAACTCTCTCCTTTAAGCACTGCCCATGAAGCTCTGGGCTTACCTCTCTTCTTAGACCACATGCTCAAGAAATGTTACTATTTATCATTTGCAGAGTTAGGTAGAAGCTACCAGCCATACTAGGAACTATGCAGTTGCTTATGAGGGTTCACAAGGTCATGTTCATGGTCTGTTGTGAATTCAGGAAGCCAGCTGTACTGCACATTCTGACACAGAGATGATGTGTGGTCCTCCATACACGGAAATATCAGGTTTCTTTGGTGCGGATGATGGCGCATACTGAATTCTGGTCAGATCTTTGTGTGCAAATAATGTCATGCAGGTGTGTTACCCAGCTCACCTTCCAGCTCCCACCCAGGGTGATTCCCAGCCAGACCCTCCCACAGACCGCTCTCTGTCTCAGGGAGATGGAGTTCCACTCATGCAGGCCCTCCATGGCATTCTGAACATTACCGTGCCAACCCCAGGGTCAGAGGTCAGATGTCAGAGGTTGTCATTTCAGACAGATACCACGTCACCAGCCTCAGAGAAGGGTTGTGTTACTGTGATGTTAGTCGGGAGCCATGGAGCTCTTAGCACCTAGCTATCTCTTCTCTGTCAGTTGAGCCAAGGCGTCTGTGTGTGGGCTGGCTGAAATCTTATACGTTACTGGATCTTTTATTTTCTTATGGCTCGCTAGGTTTTTGTTCTGTGACAAGGAACAAATCAATATTTCTGCTGAAATGTTAGTTTGAAGCAAATTTATTCAATAAAAACAAATTCATAAGCTTAATGATAATTTGTCCTTTGCACAACCGTTTTTCTTTGCGATGTGGCAGAGATGATATAAGGATGTTGAAACAGCCAGACCTTTGGGACAGAGCTACCGTGCCTCTGTGCATGTCAGTTCCTTCTGATGGCTACCCTGTCAGAACTGCAGTCCAAGCTCCTCTAATAAACCTGAGTCTACAGACTGCTGGAGTGCTGTGGCTCTTCAGAGTGTGTGCCTCGGGCGCACTGACGTCCCATTATTAACAGGAGTGTCTACAGGAACATTTGTTGTGTCAGCTTTAAGAGAGGTGAGTGTGTCTGGAAATGCCACCACTCATTACATTACAGAGGCTTAAAGGCAGCAAGTGTTTCATGAAAACAATGTATTTTAAGTTTAGTCCCAGAGTGGTTAAACTACATCACTTTTGTCTGGTCTATTTTTTTAAATGGCTGTTTAGGCTTCATAATCTAAGAAGATCTGAAGATCCTTCTTATTATGAATTAAGTAAAGACAGTTTCTCTTCAACCCATGGGAGTTTTTCTTGTACATGGACGCAGTGCCCAACGTGTGTGTGTGTGTGTGTGTGCATAGGCTCTATCAATGTCTGGAGACCGGAAAACTATGCAGATCTAAAGCTTTCAGGAAGGCCAGCCTTAATCCCTTCTTGTACGCCATCCACATGAGACCCCTTCAAATGTGAATCAGCCTTTTTCTACTGGGATTGACACAGACAAAAGGCAAGAGGAGACTGGCAGGAAGTTAGAGATGTATGAATCGGTGTGTTGGTAGGAGCTTAGTGGGTGTACGTATTCTCTGCTCCAGTGGGTGAGTTGGCTGACTGACCACAGGCTCCAAAAAATACAACAACCAAGAAACCATTTTAATGAATCAGATGATTTGAACCTGTCTCGATTCACTTTGATGTCCTTTCAGTTTAAATTCACTGTAGCAGTCTTCCTATTTATTTGGTGTGCACAGTTTGCACCCTGGGAGGCCGAAATCTGGTGTTTGAAGGTGTGTGTTTGTGTGTTTGAAGGTGTGTGTTTGTGTTCATGCCAATTGGCAAAAAGGGAGTGTGGAAGTGGACTATATCAAAGTTGCTTGTTTAAAGATGTCTTCCACAAGAGCATTATAGCAACTTTCCAATATGTGTCAAGGTCAGCAAAACATATTAATGTGATTTTGCTTCCTTTAATGTGTGATATTTCAAAGCGCTAAACTAATTAAATATGTGTTGTCTGCAAATTAGCAATATGTATGTAACCATGGTCATAACTGAACCTCAGGCACTTGGTTGAAAAGCTAATAATGGGACAAAACGGAACCAATTAAGTCTGCTATACTCTGATGTTCTAAGGCTGAGGGCTGTTCTAATGTTGATGCCTGTTCTAATGTCGATGCCTATGCTACACAGGGATCTTTGGCCAGAAGCTGGAGGAGACGGTGCGCTACGAGAGGCGTTTCGGGAACAAGCCGGCCCCTATGCTGGTGGAGCAGTGTGTGGACTTCATCCGCCTCTGGGGGCTAAGAGAGGAGGGCCTCTTCAGGTTGCCTGGCCAGGCTAACCTCGTCAAAGAGTTACAGGATGCCTTCGACTGTGGGGAGAAGCCCTCCTTTGACTGGTTAGACTCTTAGACTTTTATTGTTGAAATTAATCCTCATTCAATGACCAGGCCAATTCCACAGAAGACGATTAACAAGATGTTCTGGAAAAATCCACATTCTGAAGTTGATTGAATTGGGCTCAAGCCGTAGACCTATTGGGGGGAAGTGGTTTTTCATGTTACAAATCTCATTCGTATTTATCCAAATCAATTTCTCTGTCCTGATTATATTTGCTCATTTCTGTCTGAGGCCAGTCAGGATGTTACATATTTCTTTCCCACACTAAGTGATTTGACTGGAAAATAAATGTAGGTATGAGAGTGGGGAGCTGAGAGCGTAGCTCCATAAACCCAACACTCACTCCTGTCACTGTATTACCATCTGACAGCCCAGACAGGCACACACCGCTCACCTGGAAACAGTGTTCATATGCTTGTCACTCTAACTCGTAGGCCCTTACCTCTTTAAGATGTGGTTTAGGCTGTCAAATCAGACGTTTATTTTTCTCCTATTGGTGTTGTCAACGTAATCCTTTCCTTAGCCTCGGACAGGATTCATACGGCATGTTATATTTAAACTACATTTACTAACCTACATTTCTGTGCCGTCCCACTGAGTAACTTGAGGAGCAGCTTACCTTTTCCGAAAAGTCCCTCACTCAACTTTTTGAAAAGCAGTCAGCTCAATTTAGCCGACTAATCTACATGCTGGCGTGCAACTGTAGCTTCTGTAAAAAAAAGAAAATGCACATGCAAAGCATAGCATTGTATTCAGTGTCATCCAACTCATGCCAATCATTGACAGTGCTACAGTGGAACACTCTCCCCATATTCCACATTCCCGTCGCAGGAAAGCGGAGAAGGTTAGCCTAGCTACATGGAGGCGCTAATTGGCCATGTTTAAGTTTAGCCTGTTCTCACACTGGAGGTGTAGCTACTGATAATTACTGCTGCTGCTGTGTGTAAAGCCTGTCAGAGAGGAAAGGTGAGGCAGCTTCAAGCCATCCTTCAGAGACACACTAAGGAACAGGGGCGGGTGTGGTTTAGAGCTCTGTGCTGTAACATGTCATAACTCAGCTCAACCCTTACCTTACCCTGAGCCCCCCCACTCCCCCACCCTCTCCGACCCTCATAAATAATATCTGTTTAGGATCTAATCTGTGTGGTACATCCTCCAGGGCCTCGACAGGAGGAGTTGTAAATCAAACACACAGGGCTACCCACTGATTTAAGATCAACTGATGATTGGCCCTTGTTTCTGATGGCCCAAATGAATGGACTACGGCTCCTCTTCCCCTCATCCCTTATGCATCCCCCGCTCCCCCAACTCTCTTCTGCTAAGTTCCGTGTCACAACATCTCATCTCACTCTTTCCACTGATTTGATTAGTTTGGCCTATTTCTCTCTCTTCATCTTGCCGTCTTCCCCTCTCCGCCGATACAGTACATCTTTGTCTCTCGTTCTCTCCGCAGTAATACAGATGTCCACACAGTTGCATCTCTCCTGAAGCTTTACCTTCGAGAGTTACCCGAGCCTGTCATCCCCTTCTCTAAGTATGATGAGTTCCTGGCCTGCACCAAGATGCTCAACAAGGAGGAGGAAATGGTGAGAGGAGCGACCTCCTGAAATTACCCCCATTTAAATCTTTTGGTTTTTGGTTCACCTTGTGGTTCACTCTGGAGCCCTATTAAGCAAGAAAATTAAATTAAATACCTTTGTGGATTAATACAAACAACATGACTCTTTGTTCTGAACTGCAAGCATTTTTTATATTTAAAGGTTAATTGGGCTGTGTTGTGAATTTGAATGCCATTTGAATTCTGTTTGAAGGTAGAACTAACAGCTTGCACATTACTGTAATTTGGATGTTATTATATCCACCTTGATGTCAGTTTATTTTCCACCACATTAGACCATAGCATGCCCATTAGTTATTTCCTCTGTGTATGAAACTGTGGTGTGTATTTTTTCAGGGAATGAAAGAACTAAAAGGCCATGTGGAAAGCCTACCTCCAGTGAACTACAATTTACTCAAGTACATATGCAGGTACAGTACAGTCCTGTACACAGGGTTACTTGTAACCCTCATATATATTGTTTGACAGTACACCTCTCATTGGCATGAGTTGGCAGAGTTTTGTTGTGCTTCCTAGGTTTCTAGATGAAGTGCAGTCCTATTCCGGTGTGAATAAAATGAGTGTACAAAACCTGGCCACAGTCTTCGGTCCAAATATCTTGAGGCCAAAGCTGGAGGACCCTATGGCGATGATGGAAGGTCAGCATTTCTCTTATTGAACTCTGTCTGTGCTTTGTCTGTCCTGAGACGGGGTTCTGAGTGTGTTCTGGTGTCGTCAGGTACCGTGTTGGTCCAGCAGCTGATGGCTGTTCTGATTGGTCGCCATGACGTGCTGTTTCCGAAAGGTGACGACAGCCCCACAGCACTGGAGCTGTGCAACAACAACAACAACGACCTCCTGTCGCCTCGGCGCCTCGGCGCCATGACGACGGGCCAGAAGCAGAACGCAGAGAACAACAACACACAGGCTGTGAGGCAGTGTGTTTGGGAGACCCCCGAGTCGCCGCAGCGCCAACAAGTGGACAACGGCTCGTCACGCCCCTCAAGCCCGCGGAACGGCTTCATGGGCATCACTGGCCGCTTCGACCAGACCCGCAGCCCACCACTGATGGTGAAGAAGAACCCGGCCTTCAGCAAGGGCAGCGGCATCGTCACCAATGGCTCCTTCAGCTCCTCTTCCTTGTCGGATATCACCCAGGAGAAGAGCCTGGCCGTGCCAGGGGGGGGCGCCCTACAGGTCCGCCGCACCGGCACTCTGAAGGGCTCCGGCACCAAGATGGGCACCAGCGGAGTTCCAAATGGAGGCGGCGCTGGCGGAGTACGCATGGGTGTGTCCAGCACGGATGTGGTTAATGGGACCGTGAACGGACGCAATGGGCTATGGGTGCCCAATGGGTACGTTACACTACGGGACAGCAAGCCCCGGGACTGCCCGGCAGGGGAGCAGACGAGCCAGAACCGCCTGTCGACGTACGACAATGTCCAGAACCAGCAACAGCAGAACCAGCAACAGTACCAGCCTTGTCTAGTCAGCAGTAGCGAGGACAAGCAGAGTGTCGACAGCGCCACCTGGTCTACGTCCTCCTGCGAGATTTCTCTCCCCGACAACTCCACCTCCTGCCGTTCCTCCACCACCACCTGTCCAGAGCAGGACTTTTACGGGTGCCACTACGAGGACCCCTTACTCCTGGATGGGGCCTCCCAGGATGAGGCCCCCCAGCCGGGGGG
Source organism: Osmerus eperlanus (assembly GCF_963692335.1). Lineage (NCBI taxonomy): Eukaryota > Metazoa > Chordata > Actinopteri > Osmeriformes > Osmeridae > Osmerus > Osmerus eperlanus. The sequence continues at coordinate 8,205,065 of NC_085031.1, forward strand.
AGGGGATGGGGAACACCAGAACGAGAATGGAGGAGGGCGGGGCAGCCGTGCCACCAGCAGCAGTGACAACAGCGACACGTTTCCTGTGAGCAACGGAGCAGGAAGTCACAGTGCCCTGCACAGCTTGGTGGCCAGCCTCAAGCAAGAGATGCAGAAACAGAAGTTGGAGTATGAAGCAAGGATCAAAAGGTACTCTACCTCAAACTACAGCTTGTACTTTACGATTGCATGCTCGGTTTCTGTGGCAATAAAATGGGAAGGGAATGGGAGTCAAGAGTTCTCAGGGTTCTAGTGATGTTATTGCAAGTGTCAAGCATAGAATAAACAACCACTGTCTTGTAAAGGTTCAAATATATCATCATATCACCCTGCAACAGAAAACCAAAGCTTTCAAAAGACCTCAGAGGAGAATGTTGTTGTTCTTTCCCTCTTCTGTCTAGTGCACCATACTCGCAACACACCACACATTTACCTATATGCAAATCCCACATGTTAATCCCAAAGTGCTTAATGTCACCTACACAAGTTACACATTTAACCAGTATTTAACTTTTATTCTGGTTTCCATTGTCATTTTCCAATGTGTTGTTTTCCAGCTTGGAACAGCGTAACCTGGAGCTGGAGACGGAGATGGTGGGTCTGCACGAGGAGCTGGGCCAAGAGAGGAAGAAGTACACCATGGTGGAGATCAAGCTGCGCAATGCAGAGCGGGCCAAGGATGACGCCGAGCGCAGGAACCAGATGCTGCAGAAGGAGATGGAGCAGTTCTTTTCCACCTTTGGTGACCTCACAACCGACCCCCGGCCAGAGCGTGCCAACACAATCTGGATTCAGTGACGGGGTGAGGGGCTTTACCATCTCAGTACAGGGTGTGAGAAAATGCCCAAGAGGCGGAGATGAGGGTCGAGTGAGAGCTCGAGAAAGAAGCCAGCGGGGAGGAACTTTGGGGAGTCGGTGTGTGTGCTGCTTTGCGGGAAAGCCGCAGGACATTGAACGATGCAGACTGTGAAGGGGACTCGTTCCATACAGAGGGCAACATTTTGCTCCCGCTCTTGTGTAATGCCGCTATCAAAAATATAACGCTCCGAGCATTTTATATTTTTCATGGCACCTAAGTTGCGTTTGCGTAGATTCCGCAAACGGGCCAGGGAGTATATGTCAAAAGTTTGGAGTTGTCAGGAAAAAGGTGTCGTGAGGAAGAGCGGTGCATTGGAGAAGTGCTGCTTCTCCTCCCAAAAGGGCCTCTTCATCATCTTACACTACATATTTTCTTTCCATAACCATAATTCAAATAAAGGCCATCAATCAGTCAACCAAGCACATTTAATTTATAGAGCAATATACATCTATAAAAAGCGCGCAAGTGTCTCCATTGCGTACATGTTTATGTGGTTTGCACCTGGAGAGGTTGAGGCAGGATAGAGTAGGCAGGATGTCAAAACAATAATAAAATCATCTTAAAATAACCACGGCTGAGGCAGAGGAGATTACGGTACCACAGGACGGGAGCGGCTTTGGGACAGAGCCAGGGTTCGAATTACTGGGAGGCTTGGGGGGGTTTGACCCACCTAATTAAGACTTGGACCCCCCCCCCCCAAAAGAGGTAAAAACAACATGTTTTGGGGTTGATACACGCCCTGGAGCAGAAGTTGACCCCCCCCCCCCCCCCCCCCCGATTGTTATTGTATAATTCACACTCTGGACATGGCTACCATATGACAATAGTGTTTGATTTGATGTGTATTTATTATACAGGCATGTCAATTACATAAAGCCTCTTACTTTATCGAACTTTAGACAAAGGCATTACAATAGGGCGTTAGCTGGTACCGCGTAACCTTTTCTGTTTTTTACACGCCCGTGGACTACTCGACTTATGTAAAAAAAAATCTAGAGAGAAAGTATAAAGCTGGAAGATATTTCCTGCAGGGACACAAGCTCAGAACCTCATCAGCTGCCAGCCATAAACTGCTAAGACACTTCATAGAAACAGCATATTTCCTCTAATGACCCAACCCAATTTGATCTACCATTACAATTAGCCTACATGTTTGGTATCATGGACCTGCGTCTGAATATAGAGGGAAACAATGCTGAAAAACAAGAACATGTATCTGTATGTATGTATGCTTATGTGTGTATGTATGTATGTATGGAAAAAGCTTGCCTGAATAGTAATATTTTAAGCAGAACTATCCATGTGTGACATTTTTATATCAAGGCTTTTCCCTGCACTTATGTTTTGTTTTCCTGTAACGTGGTACGAGTTGTTTGCTCTATTTGTTTTCTTGTGTCGCATTGAATGATATACAGGCTATGCTTCTGTGCCATCACACTTGGGCCATGACCAAAACGGATACAGAACATGTAAGTATTTTATAGAACACGGTAGACACTGCTTTTATGTCTGTACATTAGATTTTTCAGACAGGAACTGTCTGTAATAATGAAGAATGTTTTGTATATATACTAAAGACTTTGGACATAAGTCGTCATTCAACTTGTGATAAACCATCTCCAACTGATATGTATCATTAATTGAAATGTGTTTGATTGTGATGATAACACAACAAAATATCCACCTGAAATGATCTTGTGAAGTTTTGACGATTTTGTGAGTTTATGGGAACTGTCGTTCTTATGTACTGTAGGTGTGTAGATAGGCACTGTATCTGGTAATATATAAAATGTCATGGAAATATACTGTTTCCACCCTTGTGTAAATTGAAATGTATTTCAGACAATACCACCTCTTGGTATGAACACCTACTGTTGATAACACATGGGAAGTGCAACTCAATTGTGAATGTGTAGCGTAACTGTGAAGCAGAGGATGTAGCTGGTTGTACAACTTCCGGACCATAAGTTAAGTTGGCTTAGAACAGTAGAAATCTTTACATAAAATGTGTCAGGTGGGCACGAGAGAGAGAGAGAGAGAGGGGGGGGGGGGGGGAAAGAGAGGGAGGGTTTAACAACAGGAACATTTTAATTTTTATGGAAATCACTGTTTTCATGTGTGTAGGAAGCAGCTTTATTGGGACCTGTGGCTGGACATTTGTGTCTCTGTCACGCTGTCAGTGACAAGGGCCTTCTGGTGTTGCTGCTGGTTGAGAGGACCCCATTAGGCGGACCCCAAGGAGCGCCTGTCACAAATCTCACACAGGACGTCTGGAATGTACAGACGAAAAAGTGCCTGAACAACAGAGCGGGGAGGGGTGCCCACATTTTCTATTCCGCAGTGTTCACCAAGAGATAATAGGCTTAAGTCAAGCTGACAGTGTTAAACCAGAGCTGTAAATTCCATACAGAGACGCAGATTATTAGAGTGGAGGAAGGAAGGGGGGGGGGGGGGGGCAGCAGAAGGAGGGGTTATTTATATGCCTTGCTTGATACAAAAATACTTCAAACAGTTGTCAAGAATTATACATAAAAAATCATTTGTGTCCTTTGCTGTTAGCGTATTTCGAATCTTGTGTTTGATCAATGTCTTTCAAGGTTGTCATTGAAAACTGCTGTATTTTAAAGAAAAATACTGAATGTCTAGTACGAATGGTGATATAACCTGAGCAGCACGATCACAGAGTATGCTCTATGTCTCACTAGTGGTTGGTCAGTTTAGGCCGTGTCAGTCCTCAACTGTAAAGCAGAACAGTGTTGAGAGAAGCCACCAGAAAGTTCTCAGCGTGGTTTGGCTCTGCTGAAGCATTCTGTCAAATGCATGATGCACCAAACACTGGCTACGGGAGATGAGGTGCGAGGTATGCACAACATTAGTTTAAATTTGTCAGGTAGAGAGGCAGGTGTGATGTGTCTAATTGAATATCACTCTGCTGTTAGGTGGGAAAAGGTCACTGAACACATTTTCATTCTGCCCCATTTCACCTCATTTTGGCTGATACATCATTAATGGATGCTGGACTCAGGATTGGTTTCTTACGGTGACAGAGTCTGGAACATTACCGGAGCCTCAGTTGTCATGCAAATGCAGCTCTGTTTTTGGAGATTGGAAAGAAAGACAGATGGTAGCAGTGTGAAGCCAAAGAGAGAGAGAGATCTGGCACAGGCCTACAGTAGCAGATACAAGTAAGAAAAAAGCGTTTTCATTTCCAAGGGCAAAGGTTTTATTTTCAATCACATACATATATTTTTACATACACATTATCTTTAAAATGTTGCGTTTTCAACAGCTTTCAATTGTATTTTTAGAACGGTTTCTTTTCTTTCCAATGTTTTGATGTGATGGGAACGCTAGCTTGAAGCTTGTACATTAACGTAAAAGCTGTCAGTGTTCACCAGATATACATTTTCAACCTGACATGTCAACAGAATGGTTTAATAATAGCAGGAAACAAACAACAAGAAAAGGAGAACAAACTCTAGAAAGAATCATCACCTGATTCAGATTTATCAAAGAAGATTAATCAATTCTATATATATTTTTTTTAATTGTCACCAAATTCTAACCATACTGTAGATGTAACATAATGGTCCCAGCTGCATCCTGTTCTTTATTAAAATGTATATTTGTGGATTTGTTTATTGCATTGTGTACAATATGATCATCAATAGAAGTTACAAATGCAAGTTTTCAACCGAAGTGATTAAAACAGTTAAAATCAAGAATTGGACACTGTCCAAACCCAACATTTTTCTGTAATGAATCAAGATATACAGACAGGACTTTTCAGTTGCTAATGTGTGTCTCAGTGATAAAAACAAAAAATAGAATGTGGTTAATTCTGGTGAAGGAGCATATTACAGAACCTTCACAAACACTTTGGAAACAGCAGTATGTCATTTCTAAGTATTGCAAAATATCTATATTGACCCTTCACGATGCCTTTTTCACCGGCATATTTGGACCCAATTCTAATTTTATTTGAATTATTTTATTTAACGTGACTAAACTTGAATATACCTTCCTTATATTTCCAATCACATACAGTATCATCATATTGTTTCACAAGATTACACCACACTACTTTAGGTCTCTTACTAGACCCTGCCAGCGACTCCTGCACAAGGGCCAGCAAACAATACTAACAAGTCAGACCCTTAGAAAGACACAACATTTATGTCCAAAAAACTGCCTCAGCAGAGACACTGCCTCAGCAGAGACACTAAGTCACATTGAGTGCAGCGTTTTTGATAGTAGTGATAAATGCTGGTTTCTTTGAAATCACACACACACACACACCGATGGCAAAGCAGTGCAGCATAATGTGTTGTGTAAAATACACACAGATCTACATTCATCACTGACACCCACATTAAATACTGCTGCGCCAAGTTTCTCTATGAGAAGCAGTTGGACCTTAGTGAGTTGGGATACAACAGGCTATGGAGCACCTTGTAGATCAACGAATAACCAAGAATGTTGTTTTAGAGTTTTTACTTTTACACAAACTATTCTGTATGGATTTTGTAGTTAGGAAGAGATTCCTGCCATCAAATAAGAAGAGACCACTCCCACAGCAAGTAACAGTAGTGATTAAATATGGTTTAAAAAAATGTCCGGTAGAAAATGTATAACAGCTCATAACCATGTAGTTGTGTCGTCTAGCTTAACTTTGTTTGTTCACAACCATTGGTATGAAATTATGATAGTCATTCCTATTTCAAATAATGAACACGTTAATAGGTATTGTTCCACCCTGTTTTATAAATGTCTTGAAGACCCTGAACAGAAGCCCTTGCCCCACAGTAGCTTATCCTGGAGACACCGCCAAACACCTGCTTCTCACTTCTGTGAAGTTAACTACTGCACTGTACGAAGCTATGGGGAAGAGGGTTTACACAAATATGCATACACAGTAGGTGAGTGATTGCACAAAGGTCAAGATTACTTTTTCTTTATTTTTTTTTATGAAGTATTATAGAGTTACAGTATGTCTGTGGTATTGTCCATGCGTAAGAAAAGGTGCACCTTAGCGGGAGATGAGAGACACAGGATTAGTTAGAGCTACTACAGGAGATGGACACATAAGGGAAGGCTACCTGAGCAACCCAAACACAACCTTCCATTATCAAAAACAGGGTTATGTTTTCCCATGTTAGTGGCTTCAATCTGGGTATTTCCAATGGAAAGATGCAGAAGTCTTGGTGAACTTCTATGAAACATGTTGATGTGACTACGCCTTTCAGTCTGAATACACATATCAGCAGCATGATTGTCAAATGATAAAAAAGGATCTCTTTGACACACAAACATACATGGAATACATGGAATGTTGGGAAGGGTGTTACAGTAGCATTCTCTTCCAAACAACTTCACTTCCTGCCCATATACTGACTTTCCTTTGTACTGACTTGTATTGAAAAGAACATCTTGATGATGGAACCATGTTTGTTAGAACATCCCTTCTGTGCCAAAAGAACCACCTCTAATATCCTGTGTTCATAAAGTACCAAATAAAAACCCTGTAATTCTTTAATTCCTTTATTGAAACATAAGGACACTGAACAAATGAAACATAACACAGGTACAAAAACGAAACAATACAAAAACAAAACAGTACAAACTTAATTGGTTGAATTTACTAACTGCTATAGCATCAGAAGAACAATACACGGTGGACTCTATCTGAGAACAAGTCCAGTGTGTTTCAAATGTCATTTTTGATCATTCTAATATCGGTTAATGAAAGATGCAACATTAACAAGGGATTGTGTCCTACTGGATTGTGTCCTAGGGAGTCAGGTGGCTGAGCGGTTAGGGAAGCGGGCTAGTAATCTGAAGGTTGGCAGTTCGATTCCCGGCCGTGCAAAATTACGTTGTGTCCTTGGGCAAGGCACTTCACCTTACTTGCCTCGGGGGGGAATGTCCCTGTACTTACTGTTAGTCGTTCTGGATAAGAGCGTCTGCTAAATGACTAAATGTGAATCTACTGCTATGGAAAGGACATGGCTGTCAGATCTTGCTGTTTCTATATGCTATATTCTATATGTGAGGAAGAGGATGAGGTGACTCCATGCCGAAACAGACCAGAACAGGGGCAGAGTAGGTACCAGATCTCAATCACCTACAGTGCTATAGTATGTCACCACCTAACCCTTAGCACAGACACGCTCAGGCCAAACTCAAACATCATATCAATGCCTGCATTACAATGTTTGCTAGGAGGAAACTGCATCATTCCAAAGGCACTTGCCATATTCAGGTTCAGTCCAACAAATAAATAAAATTAATAAATACAACATCCTGTTTAGGAAATCTATTTAACATTTCTGGTTCATTTAGGTAGTTGGTATATTAAATTCCCTTTTGACAAATGATGGAATGAGTAATCATTCAATAAAATTATATGTGGGTTTTACATGAGTACAAAAAACACAAGTTGCTATGAGGTAAGTTACCCTGCCCTCTCTCTCTCCTTCTCTCCAAGTATTCTGTGCTTGGGACAGTAACACACACACACGGTTCCTCAACACACCACTGACACTCTGAGAGATCAAGACACAGAGCGCCCTCTTGTGTCTTGGTGGTGATATAACATGCAGATGTATGGCCAGCCCACTAGGTGGTGGAGGGAGGTGTAGGGATTTAATGGATATCAACAATATATACAGAAATAGCATTATGGGACATTACACCCCAAATCACGCTCAGATCCTTTAGACCTCTTCCTAATCAAACGACATAAAAAATAACATCTAGTTCTGGAGTGAAACGTCCCTTTAAGCACCATCTCTGCCCTGAAATGACAAGCATGAACGTCCCTATGGCTTCCTGTGCAGCTCAAACGCACTTCCCTGTCCTTAAACTACAGCCTCCACGTTCACCACTCAGGCTGAGGAGTTTGATTACTTACATGTTAGATAAACAAGAGCCAATGGACTCATTGAGCATACAATTAGCTTCGCGTATTTATTTAGGTCATGCAGGACTAGCTAGCTACAGGCAGGGCCAAACTAAGGTGGAAGCAATGATGTGACAAGGTGCATTGTACTGGCCATCAGTCCCACTCCTTCTGCCTCTGAGCTGTACAGAATTACACTATTTACAAAAGACAGGAGGGGGGGCCTGTTCTCAAACAAGCAATAACCCCTGAAGAATAATCACATACAAACATACCCATTTGTCAGCCTCGCTGGAGGGTTGGTGTAAAGAGGTGGTGGTGGGGGGGGGGGGGGGGGGGGATCTGGGACAAACCCAGAAGTTATTAGACAGCAGCACCATCACAAAGGGGGGTGAGAGGGGGGTGTGGAGGTCAAGAACAACAGGACCCACCTTGCCACAGTGATTTAAGCACAGACGCTTTCAAGGTATTGGATGTACCAACCAATCAATTTACACTTTACAGAAAGATGCCAGTCTAAGCGTCTGTTTTTTTATGATGCCATCCATATACAAGAAGGGAGACATTAAGCAAAGCAACTATAAGTTCATAAACATATATTTCAGCTTGTTTATTAGATTTATCATAAATACCTTTCTCTTTTTGAATGAAAATGCGCAGGCTTAAATAATTTCGGATTCACTTTTCTTCACAATAAGGTTTTCTTATCTCCGTAATCTATTTTTCCGTCATTCATATTTAGATAATTTGTCTGCCAGTCAATTGGATTGTTGTAGGGTGGGAGGGGGAGGGGCCTTCTTCACCTCCTGAAGAACACGGGGTTGCGCAGGCAGGCGGCTAGTCACCTGCAACACCCCAGCGGTCCTGCGGAGGTCTCCAGGCTGCTGTCGGTGTCTGAGGCCAGGGTCTGATCGGTGGACATGGAGGAGAGGTCGTTGACGGACGAGGACGGGGGAGGGCTGTCGCTGCTGTTCACGGCTGCACCTGCGCTGAGGGAAGCAACGGCAGCAGGGGGTTACAACGAACAGGAGCCCGAGGGAAGACTGCGCGCACAGAGGGCAACAGAAAAACAACAACGCCTTCTATGTCTCACAGGCATTTGTTTTGCTGCACTGGGATCAGTTAGAACAGCATTGAATACAATTCATTTGACTCAACATTAAAAAGAGAACACCAAGCACCGCCCCCTGACTATCCCAGTGTCTCAGGAGGAAGGAGGGGGGGGGGGTTAAGGTTGGGGTCGGACCAGTCCAAGTTCCCTCGGTGTCTCTCTTTCAGGACATGTCTATGTCAATAACAGGAATCAGTTGCTGTTCATAGATTAAGGTACTAGGCTATTTTGTAGGTTGTGAGATGGCCAAAGAGTCTTATGGCAGGAATCTACTGGCTGCAAAGAGCTGTGATGTGCTGCAAAGCTTACATTTGGGCCTGTGGCTGTTTCCACCAGCAGTGATACACAATGATGACCGGCGCGGACAAATGCGCTTCCGGTAGATACCATCTCATTCTCGAACTTAAGCTTTGTGGCGCTTCGTGGTGCTTTGCAGTCTTGTGTAGGGGATAGGTAGGGCAGTTACATCTAGCTGAACTTCAGGTGCACTCATTTTTTATTTCACTTCCACTTTTCTGATGTCAGGGATTTAGATGAGAATCTTGAAACGACTTGGCTCGGCTCTCTGTGACACTCCCCTCCATGACAGCTCAGTCTGTAAACAGATGAGGAAAACAAAGCTAGCGGGGATCGCCTCTGTCAAACAGCAGCATAGAAACTGAGGGGAACCTTACAGGTACTGTGTAAGATTATGTTCTTTTCTGGTCTTGGACTATTTTCTCACAGCAGACATTTTGTCAAGTGTAGCCTCCTGTTGAGTCTTTGGGACTGTGTGCAGGCACAGACATTCTTCAGACAGAGGATCAAACGGAACTACGACTCCCATTGCACAATGCAGGAGGACGTGGCTGATTCATTTATCCATTGCAAAACTGGGAATACATTCAGTTACACTTAATATGACTTTCAGGCCTTGCCCTTATTGATGATCTTCTTTTAACTTCTTATAATTGAAGGTGTCTAAATGTTGACACATTAAGAAGTAAGATGTAACATATTGAGCTATTTTACCTCCGTATCTCTTTTACGTGATACTTTACTTCTGAATCCTGTGTCATATAGTAAATGTCCATGTGAACTTGTACTCTTCAAAACCAGTCAAGAGGAAAAGTGAGGGTCTTTGCTAAAACGATCTCTTTCAGTCCAGAGCATTCCAATGGTCGGGTGATTTGTACAGAGAACATCTCGGATGCCATAAGCAGACCATAAATTTCCTGTTCATGTGTCAACTTCTGGGGGAGGAGAGTGTCTGAAGGACAGTGTTAGCCATTTCAGCTGACCCACAATAAAACAAGTCACATCAGGATTTATGGTATGGGATTGATTCTAACCGTCTCTGTAGTGGGTTTAATCTAAACCAGTAGTTTCAACCACAACAACAACTGCAGCTGGTCCACTCCCTGAAGGAATACAAAAACACCAGCGAGTGTCAAGCCTGTTTCAGCCTGGTTTTAAATTTTTCAAGGCCATAAAAGACAAACAGGCCCATTGAAAGTTATTATCTGACTGTTGACCAATGAACCACCAAGTTATCCCTCCCAAAACACAGAATATTGTATTCTCTGTATAATGTTATGTGTTTCCACACAGGACTAGCGCATAGATCACCATGCAAGTGCCAATGTGCTGTCTCTGGAGCTCCCGCCTCTCACTGCGGTGAAATACTGCCGTCTGGGGCAGCTTAGCTGCACTGCGTCTGCCCCACTCAGCACTGGACCAAGCCATCTGCTTAATTACACACCCAGGGAGGACAGAGGGAGGGAGGGAGGGAGGGAGGGAGGGAGGGAGGGAGGGAGGGAGGGAGGGAGGGAGGGAGGGAGAAATGAGGAAAGGGAGAAGGGGAGGCATGTGTACATTCAGTAGCGAGAAGGCCAGGGGAAGAGATGAAGACAGGGAAGGGGAGGGGGGGCTATCGCACTGCGGACTAAATCCATCCCAGAGAGCAGTTAGCAGGCTAGTTTGGAGTCATGAATAAAAGCCTCCGTTACGTGCCTATGTTCTCAACTGCCATCTCTGACCAGACCTACAGACAACTTCAACAAGCCTTTGTATGAACATCTTCTGTACAGCTTATGAATCTTTCAAGTTGTTTTTCCCAAATCGGCACGGCACTCTGGACAGACGCCATCATGCTACAGAGACCCAAATTGAGAAATGATCATACACTGCCCTCCAGTGGTTATTCATGAGCACGACAGATTTCTTGGGAGAGAACGCAGTGGTGGTCATCTTGCTGAGTAATTCAGAGTGTGTAGCTGCAGTGTACTTTGAGGGAACATGGACCGGCGACACCAACCTTAAAACATGATATGTCTACACATACACACAGATGTCAACAACACGGTACAACACAAAGAATCTCATCAAAAGAACAAATTGTACATAAATATATACCAAACCCAGCAATGACAAGTAGCAATAATCTATAATTTACCAGTTTATCACCATTTGTCTATTTTATATAATTTGTACTTCATCAAAGTACTTGATTAATGCATGAAATCCATTAATGTACTGTATATAATAAGCAACTTTCACATACATAGATTATACTGAAATAAAATAAAATAGTATTTGTCTCAAAAGCACAATGAGAGACAAGGACATATGGTGCAACCCACAATGGGTTTCTCAGTTATAGGGAGAACCGGATTAGTTTTAATTAGATCCACTTACAGAGTGTTTAGGGTTATGCACTGAGAGTACCTGAGGGAGATGGCTGTCCCTTCACAACGCCATTCTTCGTCCTCTCATCAAAGTTCATCACCTCTTTGTAGATTAGTTCTGAAAGAGAGGGAGGAAAAAAGATCAGATGAAAAAGACAGAAAAAGAAACAAGGAAAAATCAATTTTGTGCTTCCCCCTGCGCCCTCTCACTAATCACCACTCTGGGGCCGCAGACTAATTGGAAAAGTTTGTCTATATCCACTTGGCTACTCACAGACACTGAGAAAAAATAAATGAGGGCAGGGAAGTATGTTTCATTATACATGGGTGGGACATCAACCCACCAACTTTGAGAAAAACAGCACATCTGTCCTCCCCCACTTTTTAATTAAGAACATTATATTTAACAGCTGCATCTTAAGTTATAAAAAAAAAAGCTGTCCCACCCACATTTGAAAACAAACCTACGCCCCTGAATTGGGGAATAATTGATAGTGGAGGAAACCGACCAATAGCATTTACTCAACAGAAACAACTGGGCTGTGAGATTCCCCCTTGGAGTCAGGTGTTTGGATGGGTGATGTGCCCTTGTTACCTTTCCATTCATCTATGGAGTGTTCTCTCTCATCCAGTTGCTTGTCGTAAATCTGCGGCGGGGGCTGAGGGAGGGGGAGGAGACACAAAGGCTTACAACCTGTTTACTGCATCCAGAACTGGGTTCCTCAACAACTAGCATGTCAACATAGAGGCGACCATTGACCAACTTGACTTCAGACTTGTAGAAAATGTTGCACACTGCTCCCACCCCCTCTCCAAGCATAATTGACAGTACAATGGTGTTTGAAATTTTTAAAGCCAGGTAAAACACAGTTTCAAGTAACAAGAGTACATGAAAAAGTAAACAGTAAACTCCATTGAACCCAGACACAGGTATGACAGAGGAGACCAGCATACCAGTATCAGGGTACGGTTATGGGAACAATGGTACAATAAGGCACAATACAGTGGTGGGTGGGGATGGTAAGAGGTGAGATGATGTATGGAAGAAACAAAGATTGCACTCCTAAACGCAATAACATAAGTTGCATTTTCCCCCAGTTGTTGAAATAAGACAATGGCCATTTTGATACTAAGATGGACAGAAATTGTATGTACACTATTTTTCTGCACCAACTTTAGAAACTAGGTTGAAATTTGTGGAAGCCACTGCACAAAATCAATGACAGAGCCACTATAAAGGAGGATAGACGGTACAGAATGCACACTATTACCAACAAACAATGCTGACCAAGGCTATCTACAACCAGGACCATATATGATGACTTTCATTCCAGGTGATTGACAGGTGGCTAGAATAAAGCTCCTTCGGGTCGTCCAGCCACCTCTCACAGGTCCACCTGATAGTGTCATTAGTGTGCCATAGGGCTGTCCATCAGACAACACAGCCCTACTGCCATTAGGCAACATGATGAGTGATAGCCGTCTGCTCTCCTTATCACTTCCTCCTCCCCCCTTCATTCTGACACTATCACTGAGCCTTTCTGTCAGTCTGGGCAACACTCCCCTAAAGGGGATGCAAGAGAAATCACTGGCATGAGACCTTGAGATGAGCTTATTAGTGTGGTCTACACATGCACTCTGAAGGGCTATCACTGGACCAATTACTACCTTTCACTGGAAGTCACACAATTGATTCATGCTATAACACATCAATCTACTGTACATCATGTTTATATAGTGAAAATCCTATTGAAAATGGGTGGATTCTCCTTAACAACGGAAACCATTTTCAAACAAACCGTTTTTAGTGTACCAATCTTCATGTATAAGAATGGACATGGTGAGAGATAAACGGTATTCTGTTTATGTATGTCCGGGCACGTGTAAACCTTAACATTTGATGCACATTCAAAACCACGTGCAAAAACACCCAATTGGCATCAGTTTACCATGGCTGTAGCAAGAGTAATGTGCTAGACTGCCATCAGGACTCAGCCAAACGACATGCATATAAACACCTGGCCTCTGTGTCACACACGTATAGTCTGGACAAGACTCAGTCTGATAGTACAGCTAGTCTATAAACGGCAACCTTGTATGTTCTTTGTGTGTTTGATCACGTGCCCTCGGTACTTCTTATAAATATTCCACTGCAGGAGACATTGCCTTGAGATAGGACGGCTGTTATTTACCATGGATATTTGGACGAGATCTCTGGCCTTCATCAGCATGAAATGACAATAGAGAGGGGGGAAAAACAGCAGAACATGTGTCAAAGGAAAAGTGCCATAGATGGCCAGAATATAATGACATCTGTTCTCAAATGTTATAATAATAGTCATCAACATGGTAACTACAGTACGTAACAGAATTTCATGGAAGGCAACATTTTACATTTTAGTTTGATGATCTAAAATACATGTTTCCACAAAAGATGAGACATGCTATAAATTAAATATATACATTTACACCTACATGATACTGTAAATTCATATTCCTGTCTCCTGAAACCAAGATGTTCATCTTTATGATGAAGGCATGTGAGAATATGCAGTTTGTACTGTAGGCTACTACTGTGCATTTGAACTCATCGATAATACACTGAACATATTGAGATACAGCCTGAGCATAAGGAAGAGTTCAGGCTATAAACGGTCTGCAGATGCCTTTCCCAACCTCACTGTCATCTTACATTGATCAAGGTCTGATTAAAAAGTTAGACTTTACCATCTAACCAGAACAACTTATAAAATGCCTGATTTATGCTATCCATAATCAATTATAGCACTGCTTCAGTAACTCATTTACAGGGGGAACTAGACAATTTTCTCAAAGTAGTCAGACTGTGAGTTGGCTCCAATTGAATTTGGCACTAACAATGTTACTAAGCCTGTCCTAGGTAAATAGGGGAATGGCCATAAAGGTCAAACCACAAAAACAAACAAAAAACAAACATGAGATGAGGATCAAACAATTATAAACATAACAAATGCACTGACTGGACAATTCCCATAGACCATATAGGTTGGGTGACACTAACAAAACTACCACCTTATTACCAAAACATGTGTTGTCACATTCAAATCAAAAAAGTTCTAGTGCAAACACTAGGCATTTGTACCCAGTCCTGACTAAATGAGAACAGAGGGAGGGGATTAGACTAGGGCTACAAATCAATGAGGCACCAGAGAGTTCCTCTGGAAGCCTACTCACCGCCTCCACCTCGGCTGGGTCGTACCACACGTTGATGTAGGGGTGCTGCAGGGCCTCGTCCACTGATATCCGCTTGGCAGGGTCGATGATCAGCATCTTAGACAACAGGTCTCTGGCTTGGCTGGCTGCAGAGACAAATGTGGAGGAGGAGGGAGACAGAGGTAGAAAGAGATAAATAAAGAGGGAGGGAGGGAGAGAGCAAGAGAGAGAGAGAGGGAGAAAGGAATGTTCCGTATACAAGAATCAGAAACCGAGGACTGTAATATCGATCACCAATTTCCAACTGTCAATCAAACATTAAGCTGGGCTTAGTTTCCATAGCAGCCTATTCCAGAAGAATCTCCAGGAGCTGTGTGGTTGGACAAATAAATGTTGGACCAATAGGGCAATATATAGAGCAAGATATTAACTTTGGATCTATAGCAATTAACAGATATTGTTATGAACTACAATGTGTTTTTTGTCGTATTTTTATGGGTATTCATCATGGAATAATTCACATTCACTAGACCTGTCACATGTTGTTTTATTGACATACTGCATATGAAGAATAAACGCCACCAGTCCATCTGTGCCTCACACGCACTAAAACAGAGCTGCTATGCTCTTCCCACTAACACATTCTCCCACGCACCTTCTACACTATAAATAGCTTTGAGTAACAGAGCAGAGCTGAGCGGATGAGCTGGACACTTCCTCATCACCAGCATCCTGTTGAATCAACACGCCAGCAGCTAGAAGCCAGCACTAGCTCCAAAATGGCCGCCTATCTGACTCACTCCCTCCCCACTGACACGGCTAGGTATGATCAAATGCTGGGCTTCACTTCCAGTATTCATGAGGCTTCCCAGACTCCCTACAAATACAACACAGTAAAACACAGTAGTGCTGCTCTAATGCCTAGGCTCAATGCTGGTAGTGGTCTCGAGTGGGGTTTTTGAGGTGAGGGTAAGGCTTAAGCTGGGTCTAGAGCTAGAGCTAGGGCTAGGACTGGGACTGGAGCTGGGGCTGGGGCTGGGGCTAGAGCTAGAGCTAGGGCTAGAGCTAGAGCTAGAGCTAGGGCTAGGGCTAGGACTGGAGCTGGAGCTAGGGCTAGGACTGGGACTGGGGCTGGGGCTGGGGCTAGGGCTAGAGCTAGGGCTGGAGCTGGAGCTCGGACTAGAGCTGGGGCTGGGACTGGGACTAGAGCTAGGGCTGGGGCTGGGGCTGGGGCTGGGACTAGAGCTAGGGCTGGGGCTGGGGCTGGGACTAGAACTGGGGCTGGGGTTGGGGCTGGGGCTAGGGCTGGGACTAGAGCTGGGGCTGGGACTAGAGCTGGGGCTGGGGCTGGGGCTGGGACTAGAGCTGGGGCTGGGGCTGGGGCTGGGACTAGAGCTGGGGCTGGGGCTGGGGCTGCCTCCTCAGTGGGTGTATTCGATTAATTCCTGCATGTAAAGCTGGAAGTCAGAATACAAAAATGATTCCTGTAAATGTCTCCAGACTCGGCTTTGATGTCAAAGCAGAGCAGCACAGGAGCAGATTTCCTTATCTCACGGCATGAGTTTAGTTCAGAACAGTGGGATTTTAAAGTTTCCTCCTTCATAAAAAATGAATGGGGTTGTCCCTGCTCCAATTAATTCATGTTGCCAAGGAAAATGGGAGCTGTGCTAGTGAGATAACTACAATACAAAAAACTGGTTAAAGACTGATTACTGTATCTATATCACATGGACACAGGGGTGCAGGAGTTTAAGCAGAGACAGAATTTTATAAATCCAGTGCTCTGGGTATTGGGCATCATAAGTAAAACAGTGTAACATATTACACACAGAATACACACAAGGAACCTTGTCTTACCTTTGAGTTTGTTGTGTTCTGAGTCAGCCGGGAATAAGCAATCAGGGAAGAGTTTGGGAAAAGTGAGGCCGGCATACTTGGGTCTGTTCTCCACGTAGTTCCTCACTGTGGGCTGCAGCTTCTTCATGAACTCTGGCATAGGGGTGCCCAGCTGCTCAATCACTTTATTCCATTGGTCAATATCTGGTGGTGAGGGAGGTTAAGAAATCCACACACACCTGCTCCTGCATCTCATTTGTCTTGCAGGCTAGGAGACACCCAGGCCTCATCTCGTACATGCTAAAGACTGGAGTTGTTTGATAACGTTTTGCTTGATTTTTCTCACACCGACGTGCGTACATTCTCCTTGGCTCTTCTTCCTCTGGCAATCCTCCATGCTTTCCAGGATTCCACTAAGCCTTAGTAGATTTAAACTGCTCTCTTATGCCAGGTTCAGTGAGATAAAAGTGATGTGTGCTTATGGTGTAGATAGCAAAATAATATTTCAGACTTTATGTTGACATGGGAACACTAAGTTGCTAAATTGATTTGCCAGAAAGTATTTTGTATGTTTAATTAATTTTTAACTACTAGCAGTATTTGGCAACAGAGGTGAAGAGCAGTCTACTTCATTGTGATGTTGAGAGAGAGGGCCTTGTTGTTGTGGTGTGTGTCTGTGTGTGTGTCTGTGTGTGTCTGTGTGTCTGTGTGTCTGTGTGTCTGTGTGTCTGTGTGTGTCTGGGTGTCTGTGTGTCTGTGTGTCTATGTGTCTGTGTGTCTGTGTGTGATGGGTGGGGGAAAGGAAGCTAAAGGAAAGGCTGTTTTCCTCCCCAAGTCTCCGTGTTCTCACAGGGGTGTTCAGAGAGAAGCATTAGAATAGAGAATCATCTTGCAAGAACGTAAGCCATTTCACCTCGTCTTTGTCCCCGCTGACACTCTGGGAATTCACACAATGCTGATAAAAGCTGTGGGGACTCACTAAAACTCTTATCCATGGGTGTCTAGCTAGCCGCCAGATTCACACACGTATAGCTAGCTTTTATAGATTTCTAATGCAAAGGGTTTCTGTGTTCAATTGCAAAAATGTAAAGAACCTGCATAACCTTTGTCCTAAATCGAATAGGCTTGTCATTTGCTTTTCTGGTCGCTTTAGTGAAATTTCACTAAAGCGACCAGTTACGTCCCACATACAGAGAGTGATATGTGTGAAATCAAAGCTGGAGAGCAGAGAGAGACAAGGATACGGTCGGTGCCAGGGAACAGCACTGTCCCCCTTATCACCTCTCCAAAAATGCAGCCCACTGACCACATGTCCACTGTAACCACACACACAAACACACACACACGAACAGACATGTATGGATGCAGTAACGCACCCCGCCCACACACATCCCTCATTTCCACTTTTCCTTCTTCAAATGTTTTTCTACCAAAACCTACACACATCGAGATGTTTGAGTAAACTCACAACTCCTTCTCTTTTAGCTTCTTTGACCTGAAGTCTTCTATTCTCATGGCTGGTAGCCAGTAACAAGGTGTGGATAGCCACCCACTAGATGATGCAAAACTTGTATGCTGGTAAAATGAATCCTAACAGCCCTCAGGTTCTCCATCAATAGGCTGCCAAACTATAAGGTCGAACATAGTAAGTTTTTTAGTCTTAGATTATTTTCTGTGTCGTTGTAGCACAGCATGCACCTTGCACTGAAATCATGGTGATTGTGATTATTAGGAGTGTTATGAAGATGCTATAAAGCCAGACACCAGGTAGCAAGGTTTGGTTAGAATTACTAGTGCTACGCCCTCAGAACCAAACAGATGAGTAGGTCAGGTATTGATTTACCTGAAAACCAAGCCTGAGAGAAATATGTTACAAATAGAGAGGTGTTTGGGCCTCACCGATTATCTGCACACAACAATACTGTGCCTCATTTGACTTCAGAAACTTTTGTTTTTCATTGTTTTTGGCAAGACTCTTTGAGGAGAGCGAATGGAATCCAATTATATATGTGTAGGAGTATATTTTTTTGAAATTCATGTTGTTCTTTTAAAATATTGGTAAGTACACCTACAGATTGCATCCACATTGTATTAAACATGCACAACTCTGTAATGAATCATAGTCAACCTTATTAGATCAATGGCCAGTCATTCCTGTATGTTAGCAAGGATACAGTCGCGACCAGGGAAGAGGATTTTGTGGCGCACCATTTCTCCCATAATGCATCCCACCGACCATATATCCACTGCAGGTACAGAGGGAAGGAGTGAGAAGGAGGGATGCGGTAAATAAGAAAGATCAGAGGTTAGCGTTGACAGAAATAGAGGAGATAGTTATTTGATTAAGGTCTTAAAGACAACAATTAGTAAAACAGATTTAGCACCCAGAAAAAAATGACCATTCCACTGTTAAGGAGAGAAAGAGAGAGAGAGAGAGGTAGAAAGCCAGCAGTGTCTCCAGAGGTATGACTTGCGACAATAAAAGCTACAGACTCTAGCCTATGAGCCATCCTGTCCACTGTATTAATGTGGTGAGTATGGCTATCGAGCCTTAGTGCAGGCTAGAACTCAAATGCAGGAGGTAAGCAGATTAATGTATCTCTGTTGCTAGTTTATTTACCTGAAATTTGATACACACATTTATTTACAAACCCATACGGTGGAAAGAGTCTCTCATACCCCCTACACAGCCTAAGGATTTCCGCTCATCTTAAAATATGTTGATAACAAAAGGGGTTTCAACGTTGGTCAGCAGTGTTAAATTGCTCAACCAGGCTTCAAAGCTGACAGATGTGGAGAATCAGATGTGTTATTAGTCAAAGTGCTGGCCCAAGCCATCCATTTTTAATACGGTTGCATCTACCTAAGGACTGTAAAGACTTCTGAGGGAGAACACACACTAACTAGTGCAGTCTCACCGTTCTCTTTGTAGCCCATTCCTAAGATGACCTCAGGGGCTCTGTAGTAGCGTGTGACCACGTAGGGGGTCATCATGAAGCTGGTCCCCGCAGTCCTTGCCAAACCAAAGTCCAGGATCTTCAGCGTACAGTCAGACTTGACCACTATATTGCTGGGTTTCAGGTCCTGTCGTTAAAACAAAACAACATTAAAGAAATCTGTTAGCAGACAATTGTTAGGACATTTCTTCCGGTCAAGAGTCCTACTCAAACACAATGCCAGTTAGAGCTGCCTTTGCTTCACCAAGCTCATACGGCAGATGGTATTAATAGTCTTAATCTAACACATCCTATTACATCACATTACGCCAGAGGATAGGATGAAAGGGAAATGTTGGTTTTATTCACTGAGGGTCGGATAGAGTTTCTATGTTACAGATCTCGTCTCTCACCCTGTGAATGATGCCGGCTGAGTGCAGGTGCTTGATGCCACATAGCATCTGGTACAGCAGGTAGGACATCCTCTCATGGTCCAGTTCCATCTGAATCACCTGGCACAGGTTGGCATCCATAAGCTCCATCACTAGGTACCTGGTACCACAGCGGAAAGTTGTCAAAAAAAATACAAATAAAATACAAATATTGCATACATCTTTTTTCAATTATATGAGAGTGAAATGGAGAATATCTTCTGGCCATACAACATATATGTTGCGATCTGTCGCATGTGAGATTTATGTATGAGACTTTATCAACAGAGAGATTTAAATCAGCTGCTGCAGACAAGGCTTCAAGCAGAGAGAGAATACTAATCATATGGGTCTCCTCTGCAGTGGTTGGATATCATTCTGAACTGGAACTGATCTCACTCATTTATCTTTCAGTAAGAAGACAAGCTGCCTGCAGCTTCTGTTACACCACCAGCACTTAGACTTGGCGAGAATCCATGTGCAAATACAGTCTGAGATGCAAAAAGACTCCTTAATCTATGTAATCAAATCAACCGTTGCTGAAAAAGATTGAATATGAGATCATATAAAATCTAAATAATGAGGCTTTTGTCTACATCTGATGTCAGCATTCTCCTGATTCTCCCAGATGTATTCATCCTTAAAACATTTTGTTGTAATAAAGTATTTAGTTTTACTTACACATCCTGGAAGTCCTCTAAAGATTTCTGTGGTGTGAAAACATTTAACAAACTGATGATCTGGAAAAAGAAAAGGGAGAGGGATCCATTTTAAGTCATACATCCACAATCGTAAATCCTGTTGGCAAAGCCCATCTAATCATATGTTGTTTACTTTTCAACAAGGAATTGCAATACAGTAGAAGTCATTTACAGTAAGAAAGACAATATTACCATTCAGACACACGGACACACACTCAAGCCCCATGAATGAAAAAAAGGGGTTAGAGAAGTAAAGAAAGGAGGAATGTGAGATGAAAATGACCCTGATCAAGAACAAAACAGAGAGAGGCGACAGGAAAAAAAGAAATCAATAGAGAGAGAGAGAGAGAGAGAGAGAGAGAGAGAGAGAGAGAGAGAGAGAGAGAGAGAGAGAGAGAGAGAGAGAGAGAGAGAGAATGACACAGATGGAGAAAGACCAAAAGACAAAGTGAGAGGGTAGAAAGAGTGACAAGAGTGAGAGATGAAGGGAGAGAAGAACTGCTGCATTGTGAGGATGACACCCATGCCTCAGAGCTCTTATACTCCCTAACTCATCCTCCCCTCTTCCTCTCCTGTAGTTTATATGAATCACTGTACAATTTCCATCAACTACATTTCCTGAGGCAAGAAATTCAGCCCAGTCAGAACACAAGCTTCTTTATCTTTCAAGGCAGCATTAACTGGACTTCTATATCAATAGCTATCTAAATTTGTCTTCAATTGCATTTTTTCTGTTGAAAAGAAGATCACAATATGAATACACTGTCCAGTTTACCTCTCTTCCATCAGACCAAGGGCATAGTTTTGGTGGTTCAGTCTGACCCACTAATGGATCAGGAATTCTTACATCTATCTATCCATCCTCAATAGCTCATGTATAGAGTAGAAAATACAGTAATATGGTGGGTCATAGCAGTGGAAATAATCCCCTCATATTCTATGGTAATAGAAACATGTTGGCAAGAAAAGTCTGTTGAACACATAGAGACAACATTGTTCAACAAAAGCATTTCAACCCTCATTCCCACTGTACCCAATTTCACCCAAATCATCTTGAAACAGCGTTTAACCAAAACCTCTCGTAACACAGCAGGACCTTTTAGACCAGTTTAAAGTGGACCCACATTTTCACTGTCGGACTCTCTTTACACTCACATTTTTGTGATTGACACATTTCATGAGCACCAGTTCCCTGTACGCCCTCTTTGCATGGGTCTGGTTCTGGAAGGGTCTACTCAGCTTCTTGATGGCAACATTTCTGTCGAGGACGGCATCGTAGCCGGCACTGCGAGAGAACACGAGAGAATGACAGAACACAGTTAGAACAGGTTGCAGGAGCCATTGTTGTTTAGACAGCTCCACGCAGACATGTAGATAGGCATGGATTTCTTTTGTAGTCAGCTATTGACTTTCACACACTGATGACATGTTGAAAAAGCAGTATGACTGTGCTTTTAAGAGATTATTGACTAACAGTATTAGGGGTTGTGTGTATGGGTGTCCCATAGAGGGACCCAGGGCAGTCATTGTGAAAACAATCTTCTATATGAGGCATACACTGCATTGTTTATTTGGTTGGGGGGGACAACAACACAGGAGCATAGATTTAGCCTTAGCAACAGCTCTTTCTTCTGTCCTCGCAAGACACAGAGTGTAGGCAATGCTGAAACATAACACTAGGTAGTGTCCAGTACGATGGAGATTATTCATGACTGACACTTTATTTAATAACGATAATACGAGAGTACATTGTTGCAATGCAGCGCGGCGCTATGCCAGGCTGCCTTTTACCACCAACCGTTGAGATGTTCATTCCACTGTGACTAAGGCACTTCTGGGGTTTGCCAGCAGTTGTTGTCATGGTAATGACTTACGAAGGACAGTTTTTGAGGATTCCGAGAGAGAGCGAGACATGAGGAGAAAGGAGGATGCCTTGTCGGAGTAGACAGTCGCAGATGTATGTTTACCCCTGTAAGTGTTCCTCTCTTCATTGTACTCCAAAGGGTGGTGCTCGCTGAACATGGTTGACAGTCCCTTAGGCTCAAATTACAGCCACTTTATGCTTTTATGCGTTTAAGGGGAACGTATTCAACCTATTTGCTTCCATGTCAGTCTGCTCGGCCTCTGCCCAGGAGAACACAGCCCCGTCTCTAACCATGCAACAGCAGCAGCTAAGAGTCACAGAGCAGGCAGGGCCTGATGATTTATAACACAGGTTAGAAGTTATATGATCAGTCATTTGGTTGCTTTGGTACACAATGTCATGAATGAAACCATTAAAGGATTAAGAGAGGTTTAAAAGACATCCTGTTTAGAGGCCTCATGGGGATGAGAGGGAAGTGAATCAGGAGAGTACCTGTCTTTCTCCATAACTCTCCATCATACACACACACGCACACACACACACACATGCACACTCACAGTCTCACACACAACATCTCAAAAGGAATACAACATGTCACATCTACATTACGTTTTATACAGTAAATATATGTATATGTACCTCTTCCTATTTAGATTTGACTGTTCCTTCTGAGTAATCCCAGTTAATGTAACAATACTATATACTTTTTATAAATCCTGTTTTAGTTATTCTGATGTATTCGCTATTCAATTTTCTTGGATGTACCGTGACATTGAAATACCACAGTTTTCAGAGTCACTGACACTTGGGACCCAAAGGGTGGTTGTACTGGCCTGTACGAACCCAGCAGCAGTTTAAGGTGAACAGGAGAAGGCAGATGATCATGTCCGTGTGCAGTCAGGCCTGACTGTTCAGACTCGTCTTTGTTTGCCACAGGAGCCTTGGGAGTCAGAGGAACCATAACACTAGTCTGAGTTTATCACTGCTTTTGGCACTCTTACGACACAAACTCTAGAACAGCGCTGTCACGGATACAGCAACTGAAAGGTTTAATGCCTATGGGCCAAGGTGGTTAGGAGTCCTCACAGAAAGACATTTAAAGCTTAGATCGGGTAGGGGTAGGCAGCTGTTACTGATAAATAAACACCTCTATGGGAAGTTCTGGGATTGCAAGACACTGAGATATGGTTTAGGGGCTGCATACTTGACGACCACTTTAGGGAAAAAAAAACTATAAGAGACTATGAACATAAGGAAATTGTTGAAGTGCTCTTCAAAGAATGGTTATAGAAAATATATAATATTTAGAACACATCATATTTTACAGATAAATCCAGTAACGTCTTTGCGTACAATTCATTTACTTTAAAGCTAGATATTTACTAAATATCTAGCTGAGATGTCTGTTAGACATAAATGCTTATTTCCAGTAGGTCATTACCAAAACATAACCTATACTGCTACTGGTACAGCATAAAAGAAAAGAAAAAAGATAAAAAAGAAAGTAATCAAACGCAATGGGATTTCAACAGCTTGGATAGTATAGTATACTTGGAGTATAGTATAGTTAATATAAATATAAAAACAATATTCAATTTCCAACACAAGGAACCTGCCCGATGACAAAATTATTTATAAGTCTACACAACAAAGAGGAGGGAGGTAGGTGTGATTTGTTAGGCCAATACATAAAATAGAAGGATGGTGTGGCCATGGAAACAGCAGAGAGGGCATGAAAATCTTTGGGCCAATAGAAACCTGAATAAATCACTATGATGATGATGTCCTGACTGGCGTACCTGGTAATTCACATCAAGATAGGGCTTCTAAGAGCTCCGACCACACAACCAGAAGTGTGGACAAGGATAAGTGGACAGATGTGAATACAAGCAGGAAATAAAACGTACAACACACACACAAAGACAGTCTTCTACAGTCAGTGGGTGTCAGGTGGCTGAGCGGTTAGGGAGTCGGGCTAGTAATCTGAAGGTTACCGGTTCGATTCCTTGGGCAAGACACTTCACCCTACTTGCCTTGGGGGAATTTCCCTGTACTTACTGTAAGTCGCTCTGGATAAGAGCGTCTGCTAAATGACTAAATGTAAATGTACAAGTCTCTCCGATCCTACTCAGGCATCAGGCAAAAATCTCCAGATTATATAACTGAGGCAGAATGCCTAATTATGTTGATTCCAGGATAAGGCTTTGCTTATGTCCATTGCTGTGTGCATACCGGTTTTACCCTGCCTGTCCTAAGTTACTGTGCCTGTCAGTTTGGATGACAGACCAGGGAGAATTCTTATTCTTTAAAAACAGATGATTAACTTCCATCTTAAACGGTGTTGCAGGTACACTTGATCACATTACATCAATGTTTTGAGATGTTAAGCCATAGTACATCCTATTCATTGACGGGCTTTGTGACACCATGTGACAGCCCAGCCGAAGGAGGCACAGCAACATTAGATTGGGTCTGTCTCCCTGCCACCAAGCGTCCTGCAAACACGCCCGGATCTTGGTATTAGCAGTCCCTCTCTGTCCCAAGCTCCTTTGCAAATGTACACAATTGCTTTGGAAATGTGGGGGCATGAGAGGCCACAGGGTAGGTGGGGGTGGGCACGGAGACAGAAAAGGGACTGGGAGCGGGAATATGGGGGGGGGGGGGGGCAGGATGAGGCAGGCAGGGGACAGGGGGTGGAATGGGGGGGGGGGCATTGTGCATGGAGTATCCGCACTGTGAGGTTCCTGGTAAGGGAACACGGCAGATGTTTTCATCCCCCACATCCCCCGCGTGCTCTGATCTCTCTGGCCATCTTCTTGGCAGGGCTAGAAGAATACATTCCCTTCAGAGGAGTTTTGGCTATTGGTGCTCTGTATTTGAGTGGGGTGAATTCTAACGCACACAAACTGTCTGAATACGAGATTGAGATTTGCTTGGTGTCCCTAATGCCCAAACTTGCCTGACAGAGTAAGAGAGACAATTGGTTTATAAAATATCTATTTGGTATTCACCCTAGCATCAATGCTTTCAAATGAAATAGTCTGTTATTTACATTTTCTTCTTTAGAGTACTGTACACCATCATTCAACATACACAACAAGCATCCTTTGAGACTTAATTACATCCACAACTCTTAGGTTAGCCTGTAACAAGGAAGAAAGAAGGAGTGTACTTACCATACTATACCCTGAGCCCCAGAACCAATGGGCTTTAGGTTCTGGTACCGTTTGAGAACTGTGAAAGTGGAATCCCCTACTTCCACGCTATAGAACTGGTTGTCCACTTTGCTTTTGCTCATGTTGTAATGCTTGGCGATATATGACACATCAACTTGTTTACCAAACCCCTGCAGAAATAAAAAAGAAAGACTCCATTAGTGATGTTGAAAGAACCTAGAGAGATACTGTCCTGTTCCACATTCCTGTTCCTGTTAATATTAGATAATTCCAACAAAATTATAAAGTAACCGTACAGTATTATTTAGATAGGCTAATCACAACCAAAGTTTAACGTGTGTGGTGGAGACTAATCTTTATAATGGAGACTTTGGCTTTAGTGGAACTGTTATTAAATATTCTTTAAACATTAATAAAACTGATTTTCTGTGCACCAAAAATATGGTTGGGAAGTATGGTTATGTTGTACAATAGGACGTGCACCAGGAAAACCTGGTTGACAAGGGATAACGAACAACAAACTCACCGTACAATTATACTCAATACAATACTAAACAGCTCTGTATAATAGCAGTGTCATTGGACTAATTAACACCAGCATTTAAACATATCTTTATAGTCCCTTGCTAAGTGCTTTGTAATTGTAGAGGAGATGAATAGTCCTGAGTCAGTGAGTAATGTAATCAAGCAATTGCAGTGTAATTACTCCTTAAAGTTTTACACATAGACTAACATCTCCATACCCATTCAGTACATGTTCATTGCTGTAATTTCCTTGATTTATCCAAACTTGCATGCATAATGCAGTTCTTCCATGAGAACAGGGAACGCCTCCATAACTTAATAAGGTTTTTAGATGGACTCTGACTTGCACACTGTCTCTGATGATAGAGAACTATGGAACGAGGGTCCCACGCTGTCTAAGATCACATTCCAACTTTGGGCTCTCTCCTGACTGTTGCAGCCAACCATTATGCTCCTAGTGAGTATAATTTGATCCTGATATTGAGACTTATAGAGAATAGTTGTGTTATCAATGTAGTTATTCATTGAAATTAGAAGAGGATTGTAAGAACTTCAATTGATTAAACTTTGACTGAATTATTCCAAATGTATCTATCAGTATTGCTACCTGGGACAGGCACAAGTGAGATGTTATGCTGCTACATGATATACTTAAAAGCTAATGGGCTTGAAACTAAAAGTGAAATATGATACACACAGAGAGAGGTCTATGCTTACCAAAAGGTCAATATGATTCATATTTCACATTGTTGGAAGCAATTTATAGTATGAGACCAGTAGTGAGAGTCATTGGCAAACAAACAAAAATGACCAGTATACTGTTTGTTTATTTCTGTTTACCTTTGAATCTTTAGTAACCTCTAAACACCAGAAGGCTCATCATACTCTCATACACAAACACTTCTACAACATTTAGCAATGAAGGGGAATATGGAAGCGAATGAATACTGTACCTTTTTTACCTGTAAGGAACACACACCTGACAAAAAGCAATCTTCACATCCAGGATTGGTTGGCTGAAGTTATACAAGAAATGTCTGCTCATAAATACCTGAAAAACACAAGAGGAGAGACCAGCACATATCAGCTAGGGTTCTACGAGAGCTTAATGATACTACAGGTCAGATGTGTTGTGTGTGTGTGTGTTTGCTGTTGAGTATGCATTAAAATAATGTCAAATATGAATACAGAATTCTCCCAATATCCTGTTGATTCCATGTTTGTCTTGCAACAGTGTGAAGCACGTAAGTGCAGCTCGATGAAAATGTGTCTAATATATTGGTTCCACTTTGGATGTAAAAACATTCCTAGAATAGCCAGTGTCATGCAGAATTTAAAATGGCTATGCTAATTTATGCTAATTATGTTCTGGTTGACTTGAGGCATATCCATCTTCCCATCCTCACCCTCTCTAGGGAAGACATCCCATTATGAAAAGTTCTAGAATATATCAATTTTATATTTCATGAAACCTTCAAAGACAACCAGTAAAACCAGAATAGAAAATCTGCACAACTTAAATAATTTGTTGTTTAATATCCCTTGCCACCTTTAAGATCTTTCACAATATCAAAATGTTTGACTGTAATCACCACAGGAAGACAGTGCAATATTAAGGCTGGGCTACAATCCCTGTTGAACCCAGGTAAGTCCCAAACTGGAGTTAAGTCCATTCCTGGAACCATATAGTCTATTACAGTTTTTCTCGATTGGTTACACACATTTTCTGAATGCATACCTCATACTCTCAGAACTCTACACACAAATCAAAAAAACACACACACAATGGGCAAAACCCCTCACTTCTCCTGCAAAATTAAACTTTACATTCAAAACAATGTTATTTAATCTCAAAATGGTATTTTGTTTTCAAATGACAAACACAAACCATCATATGAATAGACATTTATAAGAACCATTTGAACACTGATGTGCTCAATGTAAAACACTATGAGGAATGGAAAACATTTCTTCTTCATTCATCATAGTGAGTTAGGCCTTTTTTTGTTCAGTGTTACATTTACTACAGACAGTACATACATAAGTGTGTTGTAAAATATTTGAGAATATTGTTTTTATACTCAGAACACAGAAATACACGGTAACAAATATATTTTACGTATTTTTCCCAGAAAAACAATGTACACAGTGTACATCCCAACCAACACAAAGTTGCACATACAGTGGTCTACATACAAAATAACAGAATAATTTACTGTATAGTGTATACAGTTACATTATTATTATTTTTCTTTGTATTTGCCGTAATGTTATGGCGTTATTTTCTAGGACCATGTTCATGATTTCAGTTTCCTGTTCAGGAGACAGGTTGGTAATCTTTCAGTTCTGCCAAACAAATAGTAAAATACTGTAAATACTGTGTAGGAATACAAAGTAGGAATACATTTTCCAAATACTTGAAACATACTTTATTTTTACAGTCCTACAGAACAGTCCACAGGCAATACTGTACTACTGTACTCATTGAGTACTGTATTGATATGCAGTAGGCCTACTGCAATTTTGTAGTGAGAGTAGATTTCTTACCTATTCTCATTTCGGAAAGTCCGGATGATGGATGCTACAGTGTACCTGCTCAAATTTGTCTGTACTCTTTGCCCAGCCTCCCTCATTGTTAGACCATGGTTGACTACATGGTCAACCAAAGCGGCTCGGATCTCCTCAGAGATTATGGTCCTTGGCCTTCCTCATCCTCGTCCTCCCCGTCCTCCTCCTCTTACTCTCACTCCTCTGCCTCTGTTTCCAATGTTGGCATCCATTGCTCAAAAACAGAAGAGGTCACCTGTTGCCCTTTTATGCTAAAGCTCTGATTGCTAATTGTAAAACTGTGTGACAGGTGTTTGTCCAAGCGAGGAGTCAGTGTGCGTATTTGAATGGCAGTGTGTTCCTTGTGAAAACAAAAGATTTTCTTCATGAAAATTGTGCCAAATGCAGAGAATGTGTGTAGTGTTTTGAAAAAAGTGTGTTTTAGAACTGCAATTTGAGTGTAAAGCAGGAATTGTGCTTGTAGTTTAGCAGAATTGGTTCATGGGGTTGGTGCATGAGTTACATGTTGTGGTCATTGTGTCTCAAGTACCAGTATTTGTGTGTAAACAATTGAGAAAAACTGTAATGCATACTCCTGTTAAAGCTAGACCCTGAGAGAAGTTGTTTAAGAGCTATGGGAGACAACTTCAGGTACCAGTTACTTAGGTCACCCAATTTAAAGAACAGCACTGTCGCATCACAATGTGATGGTTGCCACTCTTAATGTTCACTATTGGCTGAACCGTTTTTTATGGACTCCATAATGCCAAAACAATCATACATCCTACCAAATGACATCCTACCAACTGACATCCTACCAACTGACTAACCATAGCTATCATAGGCAACAGAGGCCCCAACCTTTGCTGGATTGTCAAGGATGGTTGTCACAATGTAGTGAGAAAGGACTCTAAGGCAGCAACCTATCACTAAACACCTTGGCTGACTGAGGCCACAGGCTCAGAGCTGAGGAAGGGAAGAGGGGAGGAGGGGGAGAAGGTGAGGCAAGAGAGAAAAGAAGAGAAAAGAAGCAAAGCGAAGAGATGGGGAGGGAGGAAAGAATATAAGGCAGCACTAAGCTTAATGCAAAGATGTACTTTATCTTCTTTTTTGTTTTCACCATTGTGTTTATGACATTTATTTGTTCTTTTTCCCACTAAGCCCATTCCTTTTTCTACAAAACAAGGAAAACTATTTGCCTGATAGGAATAATAATTTACAGAATAAACTGTGTTCAACTTGCCAGATGCTACATTAATGTAACATGGGCCACTGCTATTACGTAATCAAGAAGGGTTAACATTGACACATCCCAGCTACATTTCAGCATTAGTAGTTAGCACATTCCAACTGTAGATTTGGAGACATACTTGGCGGGAAACACCAGTCACTCAACCATGTCTGTGTTTGTCCTCAGAGAATATTAGATGGACCAATTTAAACCCCTAAACTCCTGAGTAATCCTTTCTCTCTCACGCACACTCACAAGAGGTGGTCTGGAGGGACATTTATTGGCACCAGAGTCACAGAGAGCATCACTGAGCAAACAGAGGAGAGTGAGAGAGTGAGAGAGTGAGAGAGAGAGAGAGAGAGAGAGAGAGAGAGAGAGAGAGAGAGAGAGAGAGAGAGAGAGAGAGAGAGAGAGAGAGAGAGAGAGAGAGAGAGAGAGAGAGAGAGAGAGAGAGAGAGAGAGAGAGAAAGAGAAAGAGAGCGAGATGAGGGGAGGGGAGGGGAAGAACTGCAACACTTATTGAAACCTCCTTACATCACCAGGGTTGTTTAAGCACTAAGAGCCTGTGTCTGACATCATAGAGAATCACATTTAACGACATAGACATTTGTTATTGAATATAAATATTAAAGCCGCACCATTAAGAAACAAAAGCCTGATAATTAGGCCTGTGTAACGATGATAGTTTCATGACTGTACAAAACGGAAGCACGATGAATCAGCTCAGACACATCCATACACATAACACCAAATGTCTGAGCCAGTTTCTACGGTAACCCAGCGAGTAAGTCCAGCGACACCTTCCTCCGTGCATTTTCACATCTCACCTTGTAAATCAAATGTGTAACATAGCATAGTCATTCCACAAGAAGATCGTACCAGAGAGGACCAACTAACAGGCTCAAAATGTGTAGTCATCAGGTTTGACAAATGTATCCAGCGAGAGATGTTCTGTATGTGTTTATGACCCCCATGAATGTATGGTGCTCACTGTCCAGACCAAATAGACATGAGCTCTGGAAAAGACAAGCAAAGGCAAACTGAGAAGAGGTTCCCATGTAATTTGTACCCATAAGTGTAGTAACATTTGTCAAACTTGTGAGAACTTTTTGAATTTATAATAAAGACAATTTGAAAATTGTGAAAGTGAAAATGTACTGTACGGTATGTGTTGGGCGTGCAAGGCCTTGTACATCTATTATAATTCCAGTTTTGGACGGAGCTGTAGATGTCCCTAAGGAGTCATTCTTCATAAAGAGAAGTCTCCTGGTGCTCTGACGCAACTTGTATTCAGACACCAAGGACAGTCATCTTTGTATGTCAACCCCACTGCAAGGCACCATAGAAACAGGATGTTCATTACACTGCATACACATTGCACCTTGTGTTTTACAAAATAGTTGAATGTCTGGAAGAGGAGATCAACTGTGTACTCACAGCAGCCTAAATATCCACGGGGTAATGCTATTCATCCATTTAAAGGAAAGAGACCACCTGCCATCATCAAGTCTTCTTGATGTCTATCATACACAGCTTCCCGTATGTTCACCTGGCCTCTCACATGTTTCTACACTAAATCGTGTTTGCCGTATATGAATATACAAAAAGGAACTGTCTTAAAAAAAACTGCATGAGGAAACAAACTGTAATTTAAATTATAATCATGCATACCACCTCCATGGTTTTCTCAAAAGTCTGGTTTTTAATCAGACATAATAACCCAGCATGCTCTTTAAAAAATAAGTACTTAAATTATATTGCCTCATGAACCTAATTTACGCCAATAAATTCACATTCTTCGTTGCAGTTCTCTACAAATCTACATTTACAAATCCTGCAAATAATTTCAGAAACCTAACGTTGAATGCGTCATGTTGCGCTGAGTAAGTAAGTAAGACCTCAAATACCCTTTTATCATCCTTACCAATCACTGGGTATTTTTTAGAGCAGTCGAGGCTACATTGGGTGAAAGGTTAATCCAGTAAAAACACACTTGGATTTAATGACCTCAGATTAGTCTGTGATGAGCCTTAATTCTACAAAATGATCAAACAACTACTTTGGGGATTTTTCTTCTTGTAAGTCATTCTAGAGCTCAACCAATGACAGGCCCAACCGGTGGAAACCAAGAAGCCCTCCCGATTTTGATAGCTCTCCAAGCAAACTCACTAGAGCTGGATATGTTACAATAAAAGTACAGACTGCCTTTACCACCACAGTATCTCATTACGTAATTTACAGTAAACACTTTTTTTTTAATACACTTGCCGATTTCCTCAAATTAGGCCTAATCAACCAATTTTTTAAAAACAGCATTCAAGACTTTGGACCATAATAAATAGTCCATGGAGACAGGAAACCATTTAGCTGTTTGGATTATTGTGTGGTCACCGGTCAAACTCTACTGCAGTCAATAGATTATAATAATGATATAATTATAGACATAAAATAAATATCTTAGAACTTGTCATTAGATTATCCGGGCTCATCACTCAGCAGAAGGCACCAAAGTGCCTGTGAATGGTCATGGTGTCAACCTATGTCCTCAACAAAGAGTGTAATCCCTGATAATTTAATCCAGGGGAATACCTCACATGATTAAATGGGATCGGGGGAGGGGGGGGGGGGTTACGGTTATCTGGTCTACCAGTTCTATTAAATATGTGTGATCCACGTATTAAGACCACAGCTCTGTAATGTATCCAACTATTTGGAATCATGTTGTTGAATAACCTAAATCTAATAAACAACCATAGATTTTCAAAAGATGACCTTTGTTGATGCAGAGAAACTTTAATTCCACGTGACAAAATGCAATGCTACTCGCAAAAATCTGACACAACCATATATTGGCTTAAGCAGGACAGATACAACTGTAGTCACAATAAGCAGGCTGGTGACGAAAGCAGGGAGCTGCATCTTGGTGTTTTAAGGGCTGTCCCTGATGATCCCAGGTTGTTGATATTCAGAGTGGGTCATTGTACAGGAAGTGACCCCCAACAGGGGAG
Source organism: Osmerus eperlanus (assembly GCF_963692335.1). Taxonomy (NCBI): domain Eukaryota; kingdom Metazoa; phylum Chordata; class Actinopteri; order Osmeriformes; family Osmeridae; genus Osmerus; species Osmerus eperlanus. The sequence goes on from NC_085031.1 coordinate 8,238,088, forward strand.
GATGGAAGCAGGACATTGTGTAACTGTGCCCCACAGCACAACCCCTCTCATTGGCAACAGAGTTAGGATTAGTATGAATTAAACACGACAACATCAGTAAATTCAGTTGATGATTAATAAATATTATTTTCCACAAAAGCAAAATGACTGCAATAGCGGTAAATCTGTTTCTGAGGTGAGCAACAATTGGGTGTCAGAATAATAAAGCCTACATCCATCTTGCATTCATAGCACATCTATTTCCAGCTGTCTCCCATCTTATCTTTGACAGGTGTAAAGGTCAATGTCAACTCCTCTACTAGGAGTGATAGACACCACCTCCTCATTCACCTCCAGCTATATAGAAGATACTTGGGCTTTAATGGCATCCGCAGGGACTGTTGAGGTGGAGGCTAATTGGGTTGTGTGCTGTTCAGTTTGAAATATGGTCTGAAACGATAATAAACATGGCCATCAAACAGGTCTGTTTAAAGAACGGAGACTTGGTGACAGAACGGAGACTTGGGGACATTTGACTACTGTTGTCAAATGTAGCATGTGTGTGCACTATAATTCTCACATTTTTAGGTTTGATATTATTGTATCTTCCTTCCATTTCTTGAGTAATGACTACTCTTTTCCAAATATGTGTCACTGTACACGGCAGGTATACAACAACAATGCCAAACTGGCAAAAGCTTTACTGTACACTTCTGCCTTTCCTCTCATCTGCCTGACACCAGAGTCTGGCTTTCAGGCAGCTTACATGCATCACATAAATATGTCAGTGAATCCTCCCCTCTATCTCTTCTCTCCATCCCTTTATCCATATTGCTACAGATAGCCTGCAATTCCTCATCTCTGCCTCTTTTTTGTCCCTCCCTCACTTCTACCTCCCTCTCTCGCTCCCTCATCCCCTACCTCCCTCTAACTCTGCTTTCCCCTCCCCCTCCCATTCTATTCCACTGCGACTGCAAGGTTCAGCAGCTCGGTGTCTCCTGCAGTACTCAGCCCTCCTTCCAGTCCAGCCTCCATCTGGGCTCAGGGGCTGCTGGCCCAAAGCCCAGGCCAGAAAACAACATTGACTCCCTGAGCCATACACTCCCATCCTATGGAGCATATGTGAAATGCCACCTCAATATCGACACATTAACTGTTTCTACATTTTCTTTCTCCGTCTTTCTCTTTCACCTCACTGTTCAACTCCCTGTGACGGACGCTAATGCAGGATGGAAACCAGCACTGCTGATGCTGCAGTTCTTTGAGGCCTAGATGCCGAACATGCATTGATATGGCGACTGGACTCTATTTTTCTCAGCTGTAATCAGGCTGAAACACAATCCCACAGATGCCAGGACTTAGACATCCCACAGTGACCGCTGAGCTGCTTATTAAGCCATGCTTTACACACCCACACAAACAATCAAATGGATGTTACAAATTAGCACTAATATAACTAAGGTACACTGTGAGGCTATTAGATTTCTGGTAATTTCATCTAATGCCGTGTTGCCTTTCCTTTTCAAAGGTACCGTTCATGAATGAACAGTGGATATGAATTTTAGCAACATCTCTGCTGCTGTTTGTCTCTGGCTTCTGAAACAACCTTTGAAATCTTCTTAGCAAAGAGCTTTTGATGCTGCTCTACGCTCATTCATCCAGTTTTACATCCCAAAAGCCTAATTGACCTAATTTCAATATTGAATCCATCTGTAGTAGTGTGTGTTTCACAATGGGAGATGATCTTATCTAAAGCACTTGTGGAGTTTGGATTATTAAAAAACGAATACCGTAAAAACAAAGGAATATGAAATTAAAAATCATTTAGGCACAAATCATTTCATTACATTCTACCGGAATGTCTATATTCCCTGTCAGGATTAATGAAGTCTGTAAATCCGTTGACAGGCCGATGTGCAGATGTGCTGCTGATCCAGGGAACTGGGCAGAACCAACTGCACAATGACAAGCTTAGTTAGTCAGCCCACTATAAAAAATATAAACATGCAGCACAGATTAAATCCTTTTATGTAACTGTACAGTAGTTCACAGTAGGGCATATTGCTGGAGTTGTCAGCTGTAGCAATCAGTACTGTAGTTAGGACAAACGGGAATGGTGGCATGGTGCTTTTGTAGGATAACACAATGTGTTGAATTGCGCAAACACATTGACCGTGGTGCTTGTCAGTCTTTCTCCAAAACATTTGTACTCTTTGATACAGATTTACTCGCAGTAGCTTAATGGAGCCCATATTTTTGGTTCAATAATTCTGAATTATTGACCCACAATATGGTAAGTATCACTGCAATGACACCAACACAGCATTTCAAAACAGAAGCTAAATGTGTAATTAAACTGAAATATAACTCTCTACTAAAAACAGTACATGAGGGAAAATACAGGAGACCAGATCTTGCTTCATCTGTACAAAAATGCTTTACTGTTAAAACAAAGTAAGAACTTGGGATACATTTTCCTAGACAAAATGTTCATTATCAATACCTAGCACTATAATAGAAAAAGCCCACATCCTGCAAAAATGTAGTAGACAAACCATTCCACTGCTGGTCAGGAAGGTTTGCCCATCCCTCTCTGACCAAGCCGCTGAGGGGGCAGTGGGTCCAGACCCCTGATAATGCCGTCAAATAGCCCGGCAGAGCAAGAGATAGAGGGGGACGGGAGGGCAGAGAGAGAAAGAGACAGAGAGAAATAGAGAGAAAAATGAGAGAGAAAGAGAGAGGGAGCCATACTTGGTTTGGCCGATTGGCTGATACTGCCTCAGGCTTCTCTACTCCCTGGCTGAGCAATTATGTGCCTCTAATGGGCACCGAGTCATTCCAAGTCCCCATAACAAATGCCAAATAGGGGCACCATCCATCATATGGCAGGAAAGATGCCAACACTGGAACCTCCAAACTCACAGAAATTGATCATGTACAATCACCATCCCAGGACTTACAAAACTCTCACATATCGGCTGTTTGGAAGCTGGAAGGTGATTGGTTGGATGACTATGACAGATGAGAATTCTTGTTTTCTCCTTTTGTGATTCAAAATGGAGACGCAGAAATGTAGTGGCAGTTTTGTGACATCAGTTTTAGCATTGCATGTTGGAGAACCAATGAGACTCATGAGTGTCCTCTTTACAGTAGAAACAAGAAAACTAGAAGTTAGCCAGACGGTGGTAGGCCTACACACAGAGTACTGTTGTTCCGTTAGAATTATTGGAACGCCCCGTCCACATCCCTTACAAAATCAGTGTTTGTTTGTCTTAGCATCTTGTTTCAAATCCTTTGAATTCGAGACAATTTCACAACACTAAAGACAATTTTGTACTCCAGGCCATCTAATGCTAACCAGGGTGTCAAATTGCCAAAACAATAGGCTTCCATATTCCAAAAAATGTTCATAACTGCACAGGGCTACTGTATTTGAATGAACGCTATTATTGAATTAATGGCATCAGTGGCAGAACATTTCCACTGAGAATGGGAGCAGGGTAACCTCAAAATCAATGCCAATGATTTAGTTTACCAATATCTCATCTAAACCAACAGTAAACCTCAGAATGGATTGATATGGCTTGTGTAGCCTAAACTCATTTGAAACAACTAGAAAAATTGAGAATTAAAATCTGAAACCTTTTCAGTTTACACACATTATCTGGTTATCGAGCCAAAACATATTGATATAAATGTTATGGATGTCTTTTGATAACACAATTCAACCAATGATAACAGTGAGTTTTCCCTGCAGCACACTCTTCAACATGCACAAGGGCCTGTTCAATAATTCAGCTCACAAGATTGCTGTCTCTAAAACCTTTTTCTTCTCGCCCTTGAATGCAACGGGGTTTTGGTCCATGTCTAGCATCATAGCACACTTACAGTAGCACAGCAGTCTTTGAACACTATTGGCCTATATATATATTATACAGTATTTCTATACAAATTAGCAACAAAACCTTACTTAACTACACATTTTTCTCTTTCAGATTAAATACACAGCTCTATACTGAAAATTGAAAAAGTAAATGTGCATTTTTATACATGTATCATGCTGAAAGTTGCCTTCTTAATCTAATGTATTCCTTGTACCTGGCAGAGAAGGTAGAGAGAAAAAAATAAGAAAAATAACTTTTTATCTTTACTGGTATGTGTCATAATATTTGGATGTACAAATGCCAGTGGCATGGTTTATAAATGGCTAAAAATCTTAAACCACAAGGTGTGCAGCTGCCATCTGCAAGGGTGTTGGGTAATCCCTTGACAGGAAATCACATAGATATAGAACTATTATAGTCTGTGTGAACTATCTGGGTATTCTTTTTCTTTCAGATCAACATAACTTGGCTAAACCCATTTCCATCACTCAAGTGATACGCGTGCAAGTGCATCTATGTAGTACGTCAGGGGCCAACATTTTGAGTGAACGGTTTGAAAGGTTTGTTATTATGCAAACTGTGTTTTTCAACATTAAATATGTGAATTGCTTTCAACTATGTGAAATATACGCCACTTGATCCTAAAATAATAGAAACTGGACTAACGACCATTATTCACCAGCAATGTTACCCTTGTTGGTTTTATTTTTAATATTCTAAAAAACGGCAACGTAAGATAACCATAGGTCATTACAGTGCACTAGACGAGCATGCAACTGAGAGGAAAAAAACATCTGCATTGATGGACAACAACATACAGTAATCGACTAAAGACATTCGAATCCAATATAATACTTTTCAATTACCTATCTAGAAGGCTACTTAGCTAACAATCAGCGGAATAGAATATAAAAAGGGGCTTGTTATTGCCAACGTCCCTTTCCACAGTTGCATCTTTATCAGTCGACTTCATTAACCTTCCCTCCAATCAATATGCATCACCCCACCCTTCAGTAGGCTCCCGCATCAACATCACCCTCCGACCTACCATTCCGTGCCAGCTAACGACGATCCCAGTGCGATGACAGTCCTGTTCAAAACATTCCGACGGGAGACATTATCATTGGCGGAATATAAACGTCAAGATGGAGAAAACCGATAAATGAAGCGAGAAAAAAATAGAGTAGATATAGACTGTAACCGAGATTGCGATGCTGAATCACTCCTGCTTTACCGTCTTGCAACCATTGTGCTGCAAGATGCTGGATGTACCATCGTGGACCTACCAGAGGAGAGGGAGAAAAGAGGAAGGGGGTTAGGGAAATCTGTTGCTATAGCAACCAAAAGGAGCACGTGTGACGTCAAAGCCCAGAAAGCACCATAGGGCCAGGAAGGGAGGGGGGGGGGGTGTTGAAGCCTCTCACGGATCCTGCACCGTCCTCCTGGTGCGGACAGTGCCAAGGAATCTGCGCGTGGATGAAGGCGCTGCGAGCAGGAGGTTGACAAAAAATGCCAGCCGTTTGGATCTTTCCAGCACTGCTAACCCTATGCTAGGCCTATATAGATTGAGAATGAATCCTATAGGCTACCAGGCATGGGCTACATTAAAAAGGGTGTGCATTGAGTAATAATTGTGTTTTTATGCGATATACAAAGCCTACAATCCATAGGCTGCTACTTTAAAAAGATGACATGGAAAAACAAACAAGTTATTGTAAAGACAACTGGACATACAGTGAACTCCAGAATGATTGGAACCCCTTGACAAAGATGAGTAAAAAGTGTTATAAAAAAGTCACCTTTCTGTTATTCAGCTTAATGTCACATTGGAAAAAACCATGTATGCCACAATTATCCAACGACAATCCAGTTTTATAGTTTCCTGTAGGCAGCCCTATTCAGATTTAAAATGTCCTAGTATTTCATGTAATTCATGATCCCATGTGTTTTAAGAAGGTTCCCAGGGCCTTTGAAGGAATAACAACAACACAACATCACATTGTTTACTCATCTTTGCCAAGGGGTGCCATTAATTCTGGAGTTAACTGTAGAGATGAGAGCACGGGAACATTATCTGATGCATATCTATGATATTATTAGCCTGCAGGGGTGGATCTAGACATTTTCACATGGTGTGGCAAGGGGGTGGCAAGAGGTAGTTGTAAGGTGGCATGGAGGTGTGGAGGAGGTGTGGAGGAGGTGTGGAGGAGGTGTGGAGGAAATAATGCCAATAACAATAATTGTATTTTTTAATGAATACTACTATTATGTAATTGAAAACATATATTTTAGCATGGGGAGATCGGGGTGGCAAGGCTTTTTAGCTGGAGTGGCAGCTGCCACCCCTTCGATCCACCAGTGCCCACATGATGTCTCCCTGTGTCTCTACAGAGCCATAAGCAAGGCTGGTAGAGGCCATGGGTGGAAGTGGGTCCCTCTGAAGAAGGCCGTGAATCTGGTGTTTATTTAGTCATTAGGATTTGGAAGTTATGCCTAAGGAGCTCGACCGTCTCCAGGCCGTTCAGAACTCTGCTGCAAGGCTTTTAACGCACATTAACAAAAGAGCACACATTACACCTGTTTTAGCATCACTTCACTGGTTACCAGTCCAGTACAGAATTCAATTTAAAATCCTGGTCCTCACCTTCAGAGCCCTGAATGGAGAAGTTCCTCCCTATATTTCTGATTTAATACAGCTTCATACCCCCACCCGTAATTTGAGGTCATTGGGTCAGAAGCTTTTAGTGGTTCCCTGTACCCATTTTAAAACTAGAGGGGATCGATCATTCCGAGCAGTGGCCCCTAGGTTTTGGAATGCCTTGCCTCCCTTTCTACGGTGTGCAACTTCCGTCGAAGCTTATAAAAAGCAACTCAAGACTTTGCTATTCAAGCAGGCTTTTAGTTAGTTGAGGGGTTTTTATGGTTGTCTGTCATGTTTCTATTTCTATTTAAATGTTCTGTATTCTTTATTTGTAGTGTTATATTGCATTTTGTTGTGAAGCACTTTGTGATTTTATCTGCGAGAGGTGCTATACAAATAAACTTTACTTACTACTTACTTACTATGCATTGTTTTCAGAATATTCATACAGTCTGAAGAACAGGCAGTAAGAGACACAAAACTGATACATGCAAGGATATTCACAAACCACTAGAGGGTGATCTATAAACGTGAGACAGCCCAAACATTTCCCTGCAGCAAGGCAAGGCAAAACAAGGCATGGTCTGAAAGGAAGGTAACAGAAAAAGGAAGGAAGTACTCTCCACTGAATGACTTCCTGACTGGATAGTGATCTGACTCCCAAACAACAAAAGGATTGAGGTGGTGTCACTTGCACACTCAACATACTTAACATGTTCCAGCCAACATATACAATTTTATGAGAACTTTTTCTGTTTTTTATTTATTGTTTTGCTTGATATCAAAGCAGGACACTAAAGCATGACACTAAAGAAACATCTCTTGGCAGTTAACAGTTAGTTAACATAAGAGAATAGTAGAACAGTCAAGTTAATATGTTTAGGTGTGTCCTTTAAACACTGACCATGGTTTAATGATTTGCAAGTACTAACCTATATGTCCGATGCCAAAACCCTGACCATTTTCCTTGCTGTCCTGAAACTATGTAATACAGTCTGAAAGCACCGTTAGTAACCTATCCTGTCCATACGACCTGGACCACACTGTGGCTGGTATAGAAGTTTCTCCCTCATTGCAAAACAGAAAGGTACCCTGTGCTGTGGGTTTCCTGGAGCTTGAAACAAAAATGTAGTGGTCTACTCTAGAGTAGCCACTGCAGCTTCTGAGGCTTATGTTTCTAAAAGAGAAAAATGTAGAGGCTTAGGAAAAACCAGTCTAGTGTGCCATTTCCTCTCTCCAGACCCCAGTATTTGTGGTGTGTAACGTCGTTTTTCTATGGTTAGTCATGAGTGGGGAAATGTTAACTGGGGGGCTCCAACCTTTTTTCATTTTTATTTTAATACCAGTCTGAATTTACCAGGAACGGCAATTACAGAGGGCCTGTATCCTAATTAGGGTTACCATGATCATTAGGTGTTTTTAAAAGTGCATGGTAGAGAGTGAGATACTGTTTTCGTTTCTGTCTAGGAGGGGGAGATGAAGATTCATATCAATATTAGATTCTGTGAGTGCGTCTACCATGTCAAAACTAAATACGTGTTACTATAGTACTGTCCATGTGTAGCCCATACGGCCATAGCTTACAGTTTTCCTCCCAGTTGTGGGTTACTATAGAGACGCCTGGTTGCATACATGCCGGTCCTCCTGCAATGAGCCAATGAACAGTAGGAATAAGGTGTCTGGTTACTCCCAGTCAACCCCTAGATGTGCAAAGGGAGGGGGGAAAGAATGCTTCTCAGGAGCAATGGTTACTAGGCTGATCCCGAGCAAACTGAAAGCCGCACATAATCCCGCGACAGTTTTGATATATTTTTAGCGCTACGAATTATTACTTTTTTCCAAATGGTTTAATTACATGGATTATAGAAACTACTTCATTGTTTTGGGGGATTTTTTTGTACTCTACTAGGACCTCGAGACAAACCTGTTGCCTATTCGACAGCTCAGCTGCAGTCAACTTCAAGATGTTCTATTGTGGATGGGGTGACGCGCAGTCTCGTTACTTTACACTTCTGTAGTGAAATTGGAGTGCCTATCTTTCGTTCAGTTTCAAAGGTCTCATCATTTGACTGGTACGTTTACTATTTTACCCTATACATTTGACGTATTATTCTGAAACTTTGAACAGCTTTGTTTCGAGTTCACTGAAACGGCTAATTCGACTAGCATCTCACAAGACGTTAACAAGCTTTGTTATCGACAATAACCACAGGTTTTTCTCGACTACGTGAGAATATGGGCAGTTTCATCATACGAGATACAGAATACTTAATATTTTTTTTATACATCAGGGGTACGCAGACTGAAATGGGCTCAAGCAAGCAATAGCCAGGAATGTGTGTTGCAACAAGGTTACCGCTGCAGGAAATATGTTGCCCACGCGATGTCACAGGATGGAACAAACTTGTTTTCCCGGCCATACTAGGAATTTAGCAAATAACCTGTCCTGCATTTGTACAGTGCCTAGGATTTCCTTGGATATGGAACATGTGTTAAATAGACAGCAGAATAGAGGATGAGCAGTCATTGCAGGCCATTCCTGTATGCAATCAAGACCAGTCTCTCAACCAAGCTGTGCTACATTTGATTATGAATAGTCCTAAAACCACTCCTTAATGTTATTGCTATCTTAGATAATGGCACAATGATTGACATTTCTGATAGGGGTTCCTATTTTTAACTCATTTTGAGTCACACAGGCAATAATATAATTAAACCTTCTGATTGATGCAACATTAGTTTTTACAGGACTATCCTACCTGATCAGTAAGCCTACTACTGCAGTCTATAGTTGTATCACTGAGGATAGGCCTAATACTGAGGATAGGCCAACTACTGCAGTCTATAGCTGTTAGCACTGGGGGCAGAATTATACTGGTGTAGTCTATAGTTGCACCTACTATTATAAACTAGTTTGGGATTTGCATTTGTAAAATATTAGATATTAGGTAAATAGGAATGAAATATGAAACTGAGAATTAAAACACAATCTAGGTTAAGTTGTCACTGGTCTCCCTCTATCTACTCTCATCTTAGCAGTAATCAACTAACTGCAGAAAGGTCTGAGATATTCAGAATACTCGGCATCCTGTGCCATTGCAAGGGTGTGAAACGGTAACTTAAATGGTAGCCTACGTCTTGTGTGTTTTCAGTTTGAAGCAAATACATTTTTTTTGTTTCGGTAAGGTTCCCTTGAAGTTTGCGAGTGTTCCTGGAATTCCTTTTCCTTTTTTTGAGGTGAAAGATTTTCACCTCAAATTGAAATGGACAAAAGAAGCATCTTGTTTTCAGATGTTTGATTTATAGGGTTGAAAACTGTCATCATTCCATTAAGATGTTATGTGTATAATTCGACAGCTTGGACAAGTATTTATACACAAGTTGTCTGTGTTTGGTGCACTGTTTAAAGTTGAGTACATGCTGTACATCAAAGAACATTTCTCAGTGTTTCTCTTGAAAATTATATCGAGTTTGTTTCATGGTTGATAACTGCGGCGGAGATTGCCCCCCCCCCCCCCCCCCCAAAAAAAAAACAAAAAAAAAAACAGCTAGGGACTGGGTAGAGAGAACTATCCCGTTTCAAGGATTAGGCTATTCTCCTGAAATCCTTGCGACTGCGGCTGAGACCAGACCGAAGGCGAACACCTTTGAACAAACTTCATCCATTTTTTGGGTGAAGAAAAACACTCAGCGTTTCTCTCCTCTGCTGCGAAGGCTGTCTGTTTTGGGCCACTGATTCCCCGACCCCTCCCTCCACCCGTGCCCCAAAATAATGAGCAGGATCATGGGCCAATGGGAGAAGAGCTGGCCACCACAGCAGCCCTCAAAGAGGATAAAAACATTCCACTGTAGGCCTCTATTGAAAAAACAAGAGCCACAAAACAATCAAACGAAGGTCTTCCCCCATGGCAGATCTCACTACCCTATTCTATTGTGCAATGAGCTGGACTGGTAGTAACCCACTTTCCCCAGCTTCCCATTGACCAAAGTATTTATCATGCCTGCATTCCTGCATAAATACGTATAAAATGCTATCTTATTAACTTTCCCAAATGTACGGCCCATCCCCCAAATTTTCCCACGAGATGTTGATTGTGATGGAGAGTGAGTTTTCTTTCTTATTGCACAGCAACATTTTCAGGCTTGGAATGTGCACGCCGGATTGTCATAATATTTTACATCAGAAGGACGACCCTATGTAGACAAGTTTGGATGGCAGCCCTCAAGCCTGGCTGGACCCATCGCGTATCTCTAACCATGATGCGCAGACAGACACCACCAGAGTGTCTGACTCCACACTTTAATAGAAATGTGAGAGTCACAGCAACTATTTAGGTGGTGATGGTTTTTTTGCTTAGTCAATTTTAATCCTTTAAACCCAGGGTTTCCTATGCTTCTGTTGCATTACGTCGCAGTGGGATTGGGAGGATTTAAACGATGACAAAGCCACAGCACAGCAGCCGTGTGCCTTCCATGACCAGGGGTTGGAGCCCAGAGGACTGGATGTGTCCTATTGCAAGCTAAACACCCTTTCCCCAACCCCTAACAATTGAATTCCCCAAATCCAAAAATACGCAAAAGTGTCAGTTTGAACAAAAAAAATGTTTTTCAGTAAGGTATCTAATTTTATATAATTGTAGATTTTTTTTAGGATTGTAAATAAGTGGTGTTAGTTGCTTGAGGAAAGCAAGTACTTGGAGATCACGTGTACATCTTAAGTCAGAAGGCCAAATTAGCTGAATAAAAACTCTCCAGCACAGCCTGTTGTGACTTGTCTCTGTGTAACGAAACACAAGGCATGGTGCAGATGTAAATATCAGTGGTAGCATTACGTTTGTTACTACAGCAGGGCTGTAACCAACCCGGTCTGTGAAGGCTTTTCTTCAAACCCTAATTTGGCACATCTGATTAATTAGCTGATCGACATGCTGAAACAGGTTAGTTGTAAACTAGATTGGAGGGAAAGCAAACAGAAGGATAGCTCTACAGGTACAAGGTTGGATAGCCCTGGACTTTCCCTCTATTGAGCTTTTGTGGATGAGTCATCCATGAATAACACAGGAGATACATCTGAATACTGTTTTGAATTCTACATATATATATATATATATATATATATACACTACCGTTCAAAAGTTTGGGGTCACCCAGACAATTCAGACAGTTTTCCATGAAAACTCACACTTTTATTTATCAAATAAGGTGCAAAGAGAATAGAAAATATAGTCAAGACATTTACAAGGTTAGAAATAATTATTTTTATTTGAAATATTAATTTTGTTCTTCAAACTTTGCTTTCGTCAAAGAATGCTCCATTTGCAGCAATTACAGCATTGGAGACCTTTGGCATTCTAATTCTTCTAATCATCCATTAGTCGTCTAAGGTAATTAGCAAACACAATGTACCATTTGAACACTGTAGTGAGAGTTGCTTGAAATGGGCCTCTATACACCTATGTAGATATTTCATTAAAAAACAGACATTTCCACCTAGAATAGTCATTTACCACATTAACAATGTATAGTGTTTTTCTGATTAATTTAATGATATATTCATTGAAAAAAAGTGCAAAGAAAATATATATATATATATATATATAATATATATTCAAAGAAAAAAGCACTTTTGCAGACCCCAAACTTTTGAACGGTACCGTTCAAAAGTTTGGGGTCACTTCGAAATTTCCTTATTCATATATATATATGAATCTGGTTTCATGTCACGGCACCTAATCTGTAATTTGTGTGACATTGTCATTGTCGCCCCCCCCCCCCCCCCCACAGGGAAGATGCACGTGTCTCTGGCTGAAGCTCTGGAGGTGCGAGGGGGTCCACTGCAGGAGGAGGAGGTCTGGGCTGTACTCAGTCAGAGTGCAGAGAGTCTTCAGGAGCTTTTCCGCCGAGGTATGGGAATAATGCAGCTCTGCGGACAAACATCAAAACATAGACGTGAAAAACATTGTTCTCTCTCTGTCAGCAATTGCAAAGATGTCATTTCTTGAAGCAGTTAAGTTGCTCCTTTTGTTCTATACAAAAGCAATTTTGGCTTGAGTTTGAAAGTATTCAACCCAAAATATGGGTTTATGATTTATGATTGCTATCAGGATGTGAAGTTTATTTCTGCAAATATGACATAAAGGGCTTCTCAAAAACATCACCACCCCTGCCTTTGAGGAAAAGTACCTAATTGATCTTTCCCCCGTTCCATTCTCCCTCACTCATGCCCGCCGTTATCTCTCCCCATCTGATTCTCCCTCACTCATGCCCGCCGTTATCTCTCCCCATCTGATTCTCCCTCACTCATGCCCGCCGTTATCTCTCCCCATCTGATTCTCCCTCACTCATGTCCTGAAGCATTTCCAGAATTTCATGGGAATTCATCCTCCTTTTGCTCCGGTTCATGTTTTCAAAAGCGAATCCAAATTTATCTACATATCAAATGCAGCTTGTCGGCGTGCTTATCAAAAGACAACATTGGAAGTGGATGTGTTGAGCACAGCATTGTACAGCGGTAGTAAAAATGACTAATCGTCAGTACGAAGGTATCATCGTTTATTTATTTTTATCCCACACACCCCCTAATTCACTAGATGATTGATGAAACCCATTTTAGGAAAAGTCATAGACAGAGAGATAAAGGGGGTTAAATGCATTTAAAAACGGCTGGGGTGGTAAAAAAAAAAGGCCCCCGTGTTAAAGGCACTCATGAACAAACATATTTTCAACAGTTCAGATGGTCAGATTCGTCTTGGTGTCTGTAGTTGTGTGTGATTCTGGGAGTGGTTAAACTAAAGTGGTTAGACTACAGCGTCAGAGCTGCCAGTTGGAACACTCATCCTTCCTGCCCTGCCCCCTGTTCTACTCTGTGCGGCACAGTCTGTGCCATTATCATGTCTGTTAACTGATGGGATTTAGGGCTCTTTAAGTGTAGTTTTTCTCACTATCTTGGTGCTTGAATGGGTTTCCTCCAGCACCCACCCCCCACCCACACACACACACACACACATTATCTACCACCCACACACTTGCATGTGTCATCCCTATGTCCCTCTTAAAGGAGCAGGTCACATCTCTCTAGGGCAACCTCGCCCCATGGGTATCATCATCCCACCGCGCCCTCCTTTCTCTTTCAATTTCCTAAAGTTTGTTTTTCACCTCATAAGACGGGGCTTGAAATTGCGAACATTTGTCGCATTAACAGTACAAGTTTTTGTTTTTTGTTACTTGTAATAAGAGGACATGTAACACACAAAGTCAAATTAAATGACTTATTGATGAAAGCAATTGCTTTGTTAGATTATTTTTGGTATTTCATGGCAGGGGGTGCAGACTTATGCACTCAACAGTAGATATTTGGGTGCTTAAAAATGCCTTTCCAATCTGGGAGCACTGCAATACAGTCGTCAGAAATCCAGTGCTTTCTTTGTGGAATGTTGTGTTCTGCAGCTCAGTGAACCTGTCTTTTCTTTGCTCCGATGTACTGTAGACCCAGGACTAAGACAGCCACTGTTATATCCTCGCACACGGTTCCAGATGTAGCATGCAGGGGGGATGTTGAGTGTCTCCAGAAATCCTCCTTTTCTGTCTGCAAATTTTCCGTCTCAGCCTTATGGATTTAAGTTGTCTTAATGTCGCAATTTTACTCACTTATTTTGACACAACCTCCTTTTTTACCTTTACCATGGGCACTTGATGGGTTTTAGACATCAGCTATGTACTGAATTATGCTATTGTTCCACCCACGTGATGATCTCACAATTTCTTTTTTACAGTAGCAATACTTACACTATAGAGTTAGACCACATACCAGTGACTAAGCTGCTACCGCAGAGCCATTGCAGTTCCTTGTTCATGTTCTAGGTGTACAATATCAAGCTGTGTGACATCATGTTTCCTGAGCTGTGGGTGAACAACTCATCAGTTGTCCCCCAGTCAAGGCTATGGCTGGTGTACTGCTGTAACTAGCATGCTATCCCGCCAAAAGACAAAGGCTGCTTTATTATCCGCTGTCTGTCCGCACTCTCATAAAGGAGGTTCAAAAGGCCTTCCCTTGAATGCATGCCAGTCTCCATGACTGTAGACAGGTCATCTATTCACCCCCCCCCCCCCCCCCAAACTGATCTCTGAAATACTTTTTTGCTCTCGCGTACACACATGCATGGTAGTGATGGTGAAGTTGAGGTCCATTTCCTTTGAGGCAGTGCAGAAGACAATCCTATGAGTCTAACAGGACAGACAGCCCAACTAGTGTGTGTGTGTGTGTGTGTGTGTGTGTGTGTTACCTCCCCCCCCCCCCCCCCCCCCCCTCAGGGCTGTGTGAGGCAGCATGCTCGGCATGTGTCTGAGGGGCTTCTGTCCTGTGTTGTCGAGGCAGGAGTTTAGCCTTGGAACTCTCAGCAGGCCACATTTCCCAGCAGATGTCCTTGAGGTGCAATTTGTAAAAGCCATTTTACCAGCTATGCTCAGAAATGTCCCTACCATTGTGGCAGGTCCCCTGAATAGTGATAAGCTTTCAATGTTCTTTTGAAAACTTTCACATGCATTATATTCAGCAATGAGACTTCCCTCCATAACCAAGGTTTTGTATGTAATCTGTTAAATGTAATTACTTTTTTGCGAATCCATTTTCATCTTCAGTAGCCAGCCATAACCGAAAGCTTGAGGCATTGGAAAGTATTTACGGAGATGTTAGAAGGCCAAGGCCAAACACAACTTGGGTCTTTTAAGATTTTAAGTCATGAATTCCTGTAGTTCAGTCAAGACAATCACGTATTAGATTTGAGCATTTATTGTTACATGACATGGACATGTAGATTTAACTTTGGCGGAGTGGATGATCCAAGGGAAGCGCTCCCTGCCTCCTCGATGCAACACATCCATACTTGACATATGAGGCAGGGAGCAATAGAGATATAATCCCCCGGAGGGATCGAACAGACAGACAGCATGGGGGAGAAAGGGGATGGTGGAGGGTGGCAGCAGCACTGATCATACAACAACCGGGGTGAGTGTGTGCGTATCCGCGCGTCTTTAAAGACGCCTTATCGGACGTGGCCCAATGGGTATGCGCTGCTAACCTGGGTGTGGTAGTGGGCAGAGGAAAGGAAGGTGGAGTAAGACGCCTTACGTCCCCGATGACTGACGCGCGCTGCCCGATTGACCTGCCTGAACTAGCTGCGCTTATTTGAGAACACTCTCTGTAGCTACTGCATTGCAAAGCCATGCAAAGACCACCTCTAGGTACATTTTTGCATGGGAACCAGACAGATCTGCAAGCACATTTCATTTGCCCTGGCAGAAACGTCCGGAGACCCTCCCATTCAGACAGATTTCCACGGGCCTGGATAGCGCCGAGCCAGTCTAATATGAGGCGTGTTTCATACCATGACTGTACAGAGAACTACTGTTGAGACATTGTCCAAACCATGATGACATTCTATCCAATTGCGTCCAGAGTCACTTTGGTCTGCACCCGTTGATAATGCCCCTTGGTAATCAAAAAATGAACTGAGAGGTTCTATTTAGAGGACAACACCCTGGCCCTGTGCCTGATCCTCTGTGTGGCGTCCCAGATAATACAGATAACGGCTAATAAGATATGGTCTGTCTGGGTGCACCAGCTGAACATGTCCCAGATGGCTTGCTCAGTTGCATGTGTGTATTTGTGTGCTGTCTGGGGTAGTTTGAGTAGAGCATGGTATACATTTCAACTGACTATTTTCTCTATTTTATTATTTTCTATTCCGGGTCTGTTATAGCTGTTATTGTGTTGCACAATAGTCTTATGGATAATTGGTTGAAATAGTTTAGTTGTGAGCAGCATTACCATTATATAGATTATTGGGTTCTAGATTCAGGGAACGGTGTTGTGTACTGGCATATATCAGTGTGTCAATGACATCTATAAAAAATAGTTGGAAAACTTTCCAACAGCAAATTGGTCACAAAGTGCTCAACAGGAGACATTTGATTTACTCTGAGAATTCCTGCCTTTTGAAAACGCCTCAAGCCCATTTTTCCTTGTTTCCCCTCTCACAAGGAAATATCCGTCAGAGAAAGGAATTTTGCAGTGCTGCTTAAACATTCGTTTGTTTATATTTTTAAACTTCTCTGTAATCCAATCACTGGTCTGTGGCTTCGTAGGAAAAGAGCATAACTCAAACCTTCTTTCTGTTGTCACCTTGCACTGGGGAAGGAACAAGTATTTTTCTTTCGGTTAGTTTAAATTGCCAAACTCTAGACGTGCAGTGCATTTATCTATGGCGGTGCAGTGTTATCCACAATTGTAAACATTGACAGTCTACTCCATGGAGTTTGTTCTCCGTTGGTCAAAATTGAGGTAAAGGGTGCCACACAGCTCTACGAGCTACGTCTGACCTTTTCCATGCAAAACTGTGTAACAGACTACTCTTGGGTTCTTATATGGGGAAACAACATTTCGATCGTCTGTGTAATTACTTGTTGCATGGTCTGATTGACAATAAAGTTCACTTTGACTTTGATTTGACTGTTAAGAATAATCTCGAGTGTGTGTGTGTGTGTCCTGCACAGACCCTGCAGCGCTGGGCTTCATCATCTCCCCCTGGTCCCTGCTGCTCATGCCCTCGGGCAGCATCTCCTTCACAGATGAGAACGTCACCCAGCAGGACCTGAGGGCCTTCACGGCCCCGGAGCTGCTCGAGGGCCTCACCCTGGCCTCCGTCTCCGACATAGAGAAGGTGCAGTACAGCGGCCTCGCTCCGCCGCATAAAACCTCGTGGTCATTAGATTCTGTAGGCATCAAATATGCTCGAATGTGCCAATGACGTCAGACATCTAGCATCAATCAACATTTCAGGTCCTGTATATTTTTCTGAAACCTGGTGAATGTCACCTCCCCTCCTTTCCCTGTTGTCAGAATGGGAGTGTATCTCTTTAAGGTAGTGTGGAGTCGGGCTGCACTTGAAAGACCTTGAAGACCATGGTGCATTCTTTGGCAACCCCAAAGTTATTCTTTCCTTTCCCAAGTCCAATTTTCAGGGGGAAGTGATTTTCTAAGAGGGAGCCTGGTGCAGAATTGTTAAGGAAAGGAAAATGGAAAAATGTTTTGGGGTTTAACTGAAAGCACTCCAGCACAACATGTAGGGTACTGTGTTCACTATGTTTTTCATTTAACATTTTAGATAAGACACAATCAAACCGTTTGTCCCCGCACAGGACAAAGTGTCAGCAGATGTCACATTTCCGTTTTTTCTCCTCATTTCAATAAATACAACTGGAACAGTCTGAATATTAGTTCCAGCTGGAACAGTCAGTATATTAGTTCCAACTGGAACATTCTGAATCAGTCTGAATATTTTTTCTACTGCTATTTTTATTGTTTTCTAACTACTACTGTACTACACAAGATCTACACTGAAGCCATTTGTGTATCATTCTAATGCCTCTCCTTTCTTTACAGATGCACATGTACTCACTTGGGATGACCCTCTTTTGGGGAGCCGATTATGAAATCCCTCAAAGTCAGGTACGATTAGGACCACCAGGCTCTGAGTCACTTGGAGCTCTTGTGTAACCGTCTGACAAAAACCTTTTGCTAAAACAGTAGGCCAAATATGCTCAAAGCCTAATTCGATATTGTCACAATATGTTCAAAGGTTCCCTAAAATGACATATTGTGTGTTTGTCGCAGCCCATGAAGCTGGGGGAGCACCTCAATAGCATGCTGCTCAACATGTGTGACGACACAACGCTGAGCCGCATGTCTGTGAGGACCGTCCTGGACGCCTGCAGCACTCACATCCGGAGCTCCAGCTGTGAGCCCTCCTTCTCCTACATCAGGAAGCTGGTCCGCTTGGTGCTCGGTAGTCTATCCCAGGTACACCACACACGCATACACACAAATGTTCACACAAACATATGCACGTAAACACACACACACACACACATGTACACACTCATACCCTGAAAAGGGAAATCCATGGTTAGACAACTGGACTGGCCAGTTCATGATCCTGTCCTTTTCAGTATAATTGATATGACCTGAACTAAACTTATTAAGGCAATGATTCAGTTAAATACTTAGATCTCGTAACATTTCAGCATGTTTACTGTAACTTAATTGTTTTAAGTTCTTGACTGATGATGATGCTTGATTCTGTAACCACACATGTTCAATGGCAGATATTTATTCAAACCTAAATGAGAAAAGTGCACAATTACGTGTAACATCACAACACGGTTATATATGTCTGTCTACCTTGAAGACAATCCTGTATTTACCCACCTTTTATACCACTATGCCTTTCTTCTCTCTGTCTCTCAGCTGGATGGTCTGATGTCACAGAGTGAGAGGGAATCTCTACCAGAGCGGAGTAAGGAGATTCGGGACAGGCTTCGAGGAAAAGGCCTCCCCTCAGGTACCACAAGCTGTCCCCCCTTCAACCTCCTGCCTGGGTGGCTTCCACGGAGGCTGGAGGACCACTCCAGGGAGCCTCCGCAGGAAGCCTGCTGTCCCTTTACAGCCTGTTAGGTTGCCTATTGCAGAAATGACCCCCCCATCAGTTGCTATACCCAAAGTGATTTACTCTTCCATGTTTGTAGAACAATGGGCATCAAACCGCTTGAACATGAACTAATGCCAATGTGATGCAATGATTTTTTTTGGGGGGGGAGAGCACGTATCATTGTAGACAGAGCTCTCTACACGTTCTGATGAAGTATAACTTGGTCACCATATCCCAGTGGGAAGGAATCGATTCAGTAAATATAACAGAAGGGCAAGTTTTAGCAGGCCCCACCATCATGACTTGAATGTGGCTGATATATTTACATTTAGTCATTTAGCAGACGCTCTTATTCAGAGCGACTTACAGTAAGTACAGGGACATTCCCCCCGAAGCAAGTAGGGTGAAGTGCCTTGCCCAAGGACACAACGTCATTTGGCACGGCTGGGAATCGAACTGGCAACCTTCAGATTACTAGCCCGACTCCCTCACCGCTCAGCCATCTGACTCCGACTCATATATATCAGCCACAGGACACTGACTAAAGACCACCCCACTTGAGATTAGTCAGGCTATGGGAGGAGGGAAGAGGAAAATGGCTTTGAAAAATGTGACAGTGGGTGACGAGAAGCTTTTTCTGGGAATTAATAATTAAATGTGGTTAAGAAGAAATTATAAATATAAACCATTTGAGGTGAACTGGATGCTGTGTGTGTGTGAGGACAAAGAACTCCCTGAAGAAGCCCACTGGCAAGAGAATGGAGGCAAGTTAGAACCAGCTTTGTAGATACAAGCATTTTATATGGGTGTATTCTCTTATTATTTACTCCCACTTATTTGAGCTAGTGCCAGTGCTACCTTCAGAATGACTCATGGAGGCTTAAGATGAGTCATCAGTTTGAGCAACAATAGGTCATGACAGATGACCAAGAGCTGTATATATGCACCGGAAAGTCTGAACTGGAACATCAGGCCATATGTTTACCCCATGAGTGGAAATGAAGGGAGTGGAATGATCCGTCCAACAAGGTTCCCTCCCTCTTCATGATGTTAGAGATGGGATCCACCTCTGGGGTTGGGGTTGTAGCTCCTCTGAGAAGTCTCTCCCTGCTCCTCAGACCCCGGCTTCACTCCGGAGGAAAAGAAGCCCTGACAATTCCTGCCAACTCAGAGGGGGGAAAAAAATACTATTTTGAGAAGAAGAAAAAACAAAAAAACACTGAGACAAGAAGCGCCACACCGCAAACCAGAACAGGGTTTAATTTAGGAAAATATGACCAAATCTTCCCTGCGGTTTAAGAAAAGCTGAAGCATTTTTCTTTTTGAGACCACGGTGGAGAAATTCAAACATGGCTGCCTGGCTGGTTATATAACCAGCACATGGCATTGATTACATATACATATTTCCGAGTCAGTCGGTAATCTGGCTTATGGAGTCTGTATTGGTGCTTTGTTCCTCAGGTTCAGTCTGCCCAGCCCTAGGGAAAGTACATGCAAAGAGAATTAGCCACTTCTCAAAGAGTTTTCCTTTTCTTCCCCTTAAGAGGACTTCCGTTGTTTCTGTGTTTTAAGTCGCTGTGGGTCGTCAACCATTTGATGCTGGCAGCTTCAGACCTGGTATGATTTCATGGTCTGCATTGCACTTAAGTCACACCACTGTCAGCGAAAAAGTCTTGTGCTGCAAGTTTGAGAGATTGTTTGCAGTGAGAAAATGTTCATTTATATCTGTACTTTTTGCTCTTTCAACCTCCTGCCGATCCGCCCTCCCCTGTTCCTAAAAGACAAGTCTGTCTTTGATGTTGTTACCCCATAAAGACCCGGCATGTGCTTTGTAGGTTAAAGCACCACATGCAGTGTTTTATAGGCCTGTGCTACCAATTCCCTACCTCTCCAACTCATGCTTTCATCTCTCTCTACACATATGCACCTATCATCCTTTCTTTCGCTCTCTCTCTCGCTCTCTCTCTCACCCACCCTCTCTCTTTCTCTCATCCTCTCTCTCTCTCGGTCTGACAACAAGGGCTCTCACTGTCTCAGAAAGTGAAGATGATCTGGTAGGGCAATATACAAGTTTACTGGACAGTCATGAGAGCACTCTGTTGAAAGTACCAGACTCTTACTATTCAGGGGGACAAGTTGGGGAGGGTTTTTCTGCTAGGTATGAAGTCATGTCCTGAAATGGTGGACTAAAAGTCTATATGTAATGTTTTTTTGTTTTGTTTTTTTGGATACAACAGGAAAATAGTTTCAGAAATGTGAGTACTTCCAGTACTCTCTTTATAAGACGGCAGGTTTGACACTTTTCCAATGGTAGGGTAACTCTACAAATGAGTTGCATTAATAACACTCAGTGGCACTTTCAGGCCCCCTATTTCTCTGGTCATGTATTTCTGGACATGCTTGCGGTGTTCCACACATTCCATGAGACGCTAGGTAACCTATAGGGTCATTTTGTGTAATTTTCATGTACCATGCCTGCTATTGTGAATGAATTTTCCATTTTTGAGTACTTTGAGTGTGTGTGTGTTAGCTGGCAATAAGGGACAGCAATTGAATTGCCATGTCTAATAGCCATATCATCCTGGGCCGGTAGCAGAACTAAGGGGAAAGTTTATGATTAGTGTTTTACAACAAGACAAACCTTAATTGTGCTGCTCACATCAAAGAAAATGTAATTCCGTTTTAATACCCCACCAATCTCATTCCGGAAACCCAAATAGATTTTGGAACACAATCTCTTGAATTTTAGCATTGCTACAGTCAGGGAATGTTTCGAGATTATATTTGAGACAGAGCTTCATTTGGTGTGTCTGTCTGTTCCCTGTCAGGGAGGAGTGCGGCCCCGAGGGTGCTGGAGCGCTATCGGGCCAGAACGCAGGAGCAGGCCTCCCTTAACCGTGGCCTGAGTCGCTCCATGGGGTCGCTGCCCATCCAGGACCTGCTGAGGGCCGAGGAGGGGGCGACAGCCCCGCAGTACCCCCCTTCAGACTACTACCACCCGGGCTCAGAGTCCTCCGCAGAGCTCTATCCCCACCAGAACCAACACCACCACCCCCAGCAGAGAGGCAGGCCAGTGGAGCTGGACCGCAGATCTCTTCCCTACCAAGGCACCAGCAAAACGTGGGCCTCCTCCATGGACCTGGCCCGCATCGACCCTGACGTGTTGCGCTTCGGGGCCCTGGAGGACGCCAGGCGGGGCAGCAGCGCCCTCAGCACGCGCTCGGCGGGCAGACACAAGTCAGCCTCGCGCGTCTCCAGGGACAGGGAGTCCTGTTACTCTGAGTTTGGGGGCCTGGAGGCCAGGAAGCTGGCTCACCACCACTCGGCCATGTCGGTGAGCTCGGCTGTGACCAGCGCCTACGACAGGCTGAAGGAGAGGCAGAGGAAGCTGCAGGTGCTGCGGCAGGCCATGGACGGTAAGGACCTGCTTGGTGACTGAATGTGTTCAGGCCATGGACGGTAAGGACCTGCTTGGTGACTGAATGTGTTCAGGCCATGGACGGTAAGGACCTGCTTGGTGACTGAATGTGTTCAGGCCATGGACGGTAAGGACCTGCTTGATGACTTAATGTGTGATGGGTTTTAGATGGAGATGATGAGTTGGAACTCCAAAAGCCTGATAAACACGGTCGATGCACTGTCCCCAAAGATGTCTATCTTTGCTGCATTTTGAGGTGAAATGATTGACTCTCGCTATGAGGATTTGCCAGGGTTAGATGATGTCTTCGAGGCTAAGAGAGAGGCCGTAGGGTTTAGGTTGAGAGAGAGCATCACAGACTTTCTGGCGACTAGTCTTATTGCTCTGTCATCTAGATATGTACTGTATTACTGCTGATATCATGTCCTGCTGCAGCAGATGTGTGTGTTGTTTTTATGTGTGGAGGTGGGGGGAATCTTTTGGTCCCTACAGGAATAGAAAACTCTAGAAGAAAAACTAAGCAAAAAAACGAGGGAAAAAAATCATTTGAGTTCGGGTTAACTTTTGTGTTAGTGTTTGGGAAAACATGATTATGAATGGAATTGATTTTGGTCCTCACAAGAATAGCCACACAAACGTGTGTGTTTAACTACTATTCGGGGAAGCCTGGTGGGAGTGAGTGCTGGATATGCAGCTTTATTTTGCCATCGAGCATGAGTCAGTGGCAGTGGTTTCCAAATGCCTGCTTCTAATTAGAGAAAGGGATAATTCTAGCCTGTTAACTCTCACACGTAGGGCCTAGTCTCGCTCTCGTCTCGTTCTGTCTCTCTCCCCCACACATCACACACACACGGATGCACAGGAGCGCACCCAGGCGTCAGTCACTACACACACACGTACTGTATGTCACATAGCACGAAAGTTAATCGACAGTGTGGCGACCACGAGAGCTGTAAGCTACCCTGAGCATATAAGTAGCCTTTCAAAGTATTTAAGAAGCGCTCCAGAGTCACATGTGGCACATGCATGTTTACGTCCTCCCCTGATTCGTCGGTGTCTGGCAGCCATCTGCAGATGGGGAGTGTACGGAGCCAGGCACGGATGAACAGCCTCTTATAATAAACCCCAGCCTTCCTATCCCCCATCCTCCTCTGCCTCCTCCTCTGCCTCCTCCTCTGCCTCCTCCACTCCCAGCTCCAGCCTTCCTGCTCCACTGGCTATTTATAACACTGACTGACTGAGCCACCAACCAAAAGCATTCTTTTCCTTGACAGGCTCCGCCCCTGCATCCTCCCTCCCCCCCTTCATCTACTGATTATATCTGTCTCGTTTATTGAATATGGGGGTGTTGTGAGGAGAGAAGCTTCTGTCCTAGGGTGAAAGGCGAGAGTAGGTCCTGTTTGTGCCTGCCTGCCTGTGTTGAGGGTGGACCCTCATTGCTCATAGCACCCAACCTGATAAGAAAAGAATGGATGGATATTGGAGACCAATGCTGACGCAAAGGAATGCCGACGACCATTAGGACTGACTCGGGCGCGAAGCCTACAATGGCCAAACCCAAATATTTTTGTATTCTGTCCCCAGAGCTATTCTGCTCCAGTATGAATGGAGGTAATTGAGCACAGACCATTTGTGGGGGGACTGTAAAATGTGTTACTTGGCAGAAATTCTCTGTACTGTTTTCTTTGGGGAGTGGGGGGGGGCGGGGGGAGAGGGTGGGGGGGTTGTATTTATTTTTTCTCTTTGTTTTCTGCTTTGAAAGATTGACATGACATGGTGGTGCAGCAGTGGTGGATATCCTCTCAGGTGTTCTGCGTTGAGACTAGGCCCCTCGACTCACTCCTTTTAAACCTCCCTCCTCCCTCCCCTTCAGTGCCAAGGTGCTTCCATCAGGGCAAAGTTTCCTACCGGGCCCCGAGTGGCTCTGTAAGTGGAGTCATGTGTAGCGGATGAGGGAATTCCAAATGTTATTGGACTTTCCGGTGTTTGGTGAGCAGGTCACATGGCTCAGGGCTGGGCTAGGTCAGGGTGGGCTGGGCTGGGCCAGGATCTGTTCCGGAGCGTCGCTACAGAGACAGGAGGAGGGGGGGGGGGGGGGGGGGGGAAGAGAACCTGCATGTTTCTGGATTTTTCCAAATCAACGAGTTTATTTGTGAAAGCTTCCAGCTGCCAACTGTGGAGGGCCAGTTAGGAGGGGGTGAGACGTTATTTATCACAGAGACGTGAGGCGTGTCAAGCTCTCTCTGCAATGTCTGCAATGCATACCTGCAGTGGTTCAAAAGAGTATCTTGCCCGGCTATATGGCTGGTTTGTACGTACCAGTACTCTGCATGTGACCAGCTGTATAAGCTCAGTAGACCTCGCTAAGCTGTGTTCTGGACAGGAACAAACCCTGCCTCTGGCCCCAGACACAAGTCCTCCCGTAGATGTGAAAGCACAAAGGAAGGATTCAGGAGGGTAAAGACAGGAAGGTACTTGAAGGTTTGTTGTTGTTTCAAAGCCTCGTCATATTATTTAATTTTTTTACAATTCTTTTTTCAATTCTTTTTTTATGCTAAACGGTTGTGGAGGTGCTGGGCTGGAGCGGGCTCCCATGATCCCCTTGCTGTGTGCTTCTGAGGGAAGCTCTTCTCAGCGGGCCACCAGACTATAAATAATGGGAGCGTCTGAGGTGCCTCCTCCCTCAGCCTTACCCCGAGGGCTGCAACATGACTATGCCGTCTCGACAGGACCAGATATGGTACACTGCAGCGCAGCATGAGTTGAACGTTAGCCCCGCAGTTAAACTGATAGAGCTTGTTTCTTTGAGCTTGTCAGGTGACTCTGACAGTGAGAGGGTTTGGCAAAGTGTAAATTATGAATGGATAGGGCTCCGCTGTTGATCGCTGCACACCCATAAGCTCTCGGGGCTAAATGCTGAGTATGAGATTTCTCTCGCACCCCCTCATTTCAGTCTTCTTTTTCTCTCCTTCATCTCTCTCTTCATCTCTGTTCCCGTCTTTCGTTTCTCTCTCTCTCTCCCTTCTTTCTCTTTCATCTCCCTGTTGCTCCTTTTCTCTCTCTCTCTCTGTGGTGTGTGTGTGTGTGTGTGTGTGTATAGCGTGTGTTCCTGCTTGTTACAAAGTCACACAATTGAATAGTTCCACAAAAGGATCCATCCTTGTGAATCCGCTGATAATTGCTCCATCAATCTTTTTGTCTTTTCCATTTTCTAAGCATTTGTATTTTCTTGTAATAATAATCAACCACAAACAACAGGTCAAAGAATGGGATATAAACTGGAATTTTTACCTCCCCCCCCCCACACTCTCTCTCTCTCTCTCTCTCTCTCTCTCTCTCTCTCTCTCTCTCTCTCTCTCTCTCTCTCTCTCTCTCTCATTGCTCTGCTCCCGTGTTTTGGCTGAGCTAATGTTAAGAAGTCGATTCCAGATTAGTGGGGGGGTGTCTTGTGGTCGTGCTGCCCCTTCCCTGGCTGGGGGCCATGTCCTGAATGAGAAGCTGCCCTCTCCTCCATGTCCTGAATGAGAAGCTGCCCTCTCCTCCATGTCCTGAATGAGAAGCTGCCCTCCTCCATGTCCTGAATGAGAAGCTGCCCTCTCCTCCATGTCCTGAATGAGAAGCTGCCCTCCTCCATGTCCTGAATGAGAAGCTGCCCTCTCCTCCATGTCCTGAATGAGAAGCTGCCCTCTCCATGTCCTGAATGAGAAGCTGCCCTCCTCCATGTCCTGAATGAGAAGCTACCCTCTCCTCCATGTCCTGAATGAGAAGCTGCCCTCTCCATGTCCTGAATGAGAAGCTGCCCTCTCCTCCATGTCCTGAATGAGAAGCTGCCCTCTCCTCCATGTCCTGAATGAGAAACTGCCCTCCTCCATGTCCTGAATGAGAAGCTGCCCTCCTCCATGTCCTGAATGAGAAGCTGCCCTCTCCTCCATGTCCTGAATGAGAAGCTGCCCTCCTCCATGTCCTGAATGAGAAGCTACCCTCTCCTCCATGTCCTGAATGAGAAGCTACCCTCTCCTCCATGTCCTGAATGAGAAGCTACCCTCTCCTCCATGTCCTGAATGAGAAGCTACCCTCTCCTCCATGTCCTGAATGAGAAGCTGCCCTCTCCTCCATGTCCTGAATGAGAAGCTGCCCTCCTCCATGTCCTGAATGAGAAGCTGCCCTCTCCATGTCCTGAATGAGAAGCTGCCCTCTCCTCCATGTCCTGAATGAGAAGCTACCCTCTCCTCCATGTCCTGAATGAGAAGCTGCCCTCTCCTCCATGTCCTGAATGAGAAGCTGCCCTCCTCCATGTCCTGAGTGAGAAGCTGCCCTCCTCCATGTCCTGAATGAGAAGCTGCCCTCCTCCATGTCCTGAATGAGAAGCTGCCCTCTCCTCCATGTCCTGAATGAGAAGCTGCCCTCCTCCATGTCCTGAATGAGAAGCTACCCTCTCCTCCATGTCCTGAATGAGAAGCTACCCTCTCCTCCATGTCCTGAATGAGAAGCTACCCTCTCCTCCATGTCCTGAATGAGAAGCTACCCTCTCCTCCATGTCCTGAATGAGAAGCTGCCCTCTCCTCCATGTCCTGAATGAGAAGCTGCCCTCCTCCATGTCCTGAATGAGAAGCTGCCCTCTCCATGTCCTGAATGAGAAGCTGCCCTCCTCCATGTCCTGAATGAGAAGCTACCCTCTCCTCCATGTCCTGAATGAGAAGCTGCCCTCTCCTCCATGTCCTGAATGAGAAGCTGCCCTCCTCCATGTCCTGAATGAGAAGCTGCCCTCCTCCATGTCCTGAATGAGAAGCTGCCCTCTCCATGTCCTGAATGAGAAGCTGCCCTCTCCTCCATGTCCTGAATGAGAAGCTGCCCTCTCCTCCATGTCCTGAATGAGAAACTGCCCTCCTCCATGTCCTGAATGAGAAGCTGCCCTCCTCCATGTCCTGAATGAGAAGCTACCCTCTCCTCCATGTCCTGAATGAGAAGCTACCCTCTCCTCCATGTCCTGAATGAGAAGCTACCCTCTCCTCCATGTCCTGAATGAGAAGCTACCCTCTCCTCCATGTCCTGAATGAGAAGCTACCCTCTCCTCCATGTCCTGAATGAGAAGCTGCCCTCCTCCATGTCCTGAATGAGAAGCTGCCCTCTCCATGTCCTGAATGAGAAGCTGCCCTCTCCTCCATGTCCTGAATGAGAAGCTGCCCTCCTCCATGTCCTGAGTGAGAAGCTGCCCTCTCCATGTCCTGATTGAGAAGCTGCCCTCTCCTCCATGTCCTGAATGAGAAGCTACCCTCTCCTCCATGTCCTGAATGAGAAGCTGCCCTCTCCTCCATGTCCTGAATGAGAAGCTGCCCTCCTCCATGTCCTGAGTGAGAAGCTGCCCTCCTCCATGTCCTGAATGAGAAGCTGCCCTCCTCCATGTCCTGAATGAGAAGCTGCCCTCTCCTCCATGTCCTGAATGAGAAGCTGCCCTCCTCCATGTCCTGAATGAGAAGCTACCCTCTCCTCCATGTCCTGAATGAGAAGCTACCCTCTCCATGTCCTGAATGAGAAGCTGCCCTCCATGTCCTGAATGAGAAGCTGCCCTCCTCCATATCCTGAATGAGAAGCTGCCCTCTCCTCCATGTCCTGAATGAGAAGCGGCCCTCCTCCATGTCCTGAATGAGACGCTACCCTCTCCTCCATGTCCTGAATGAGAAGCTACCCTCTCTTCATCTACTTTATTCATTATAATGGATAAACCAGGGACCAACTTAACTGTATTACCATGGCCTTCAAACATTTTCTCTGGAAATCTATATCTCTAACACACACACTTACAGACAGAGGCGTCCACAAGCAGCTGTACATAGTCCTACTAGACTGTTCCAGGCAGAGAGTAGAGGAGGCGTTAGTCAGGAAGCACCTGTGTCCACTGCCTGGTTGGTCCTTCTCCTAGGAGAACTGCAGATAGAGCTGCTCTGTTTAAAGGTGACGACGGGTCGGAATTCAAACCCTTACAGCTGCCACAAGGATGTGTCATAAAGACTCAGACTACAGGCTCAGCTCACCCAAAACAAACATGCTGATTCAATTGATTTAAACGTTATCGAAGATCAGTCGTAACAGTCTTTAAAGTAAAAGAGGAACCATTGACAGCCATCCATGTAGGATCGAGGGCCATGCTGATACTGCACTGAACCCTGCCTGACCCCTCCACAGTAAAATGCACCCTACATCTGAAACCTCACATGTTCTGGTAAGAAGTAGGGAGGATCTCAACAGTGGCCAGTGTTGTGGAAACTTAGCCACAGCACGTTGCGGGGGCTAAGTCAGAGAACCCGGTCTGCAAATCCCCTTCTTTACCTCAGTAGTCTCCTTCTTTACCTCAGTAGTCCCATCCTTCACCTCAGTAGTCCCCTCCTTCTTCACCTCATTAGTCCCCTCCTTCACCTCAGTAGTCTCGTTCTTCACCTCAGTAGTCTCGTTCTTCACCTCAGTAGTCCCATCCTTCACCTCAGTAGTCTCCTTCTTCACCTCAGTAGTCCCCTCTTTCTTCACCTCAGTAGTCCCATCCTTCACCTCAGTAGTCCCATCCTTCACCTCAGTAGTCCCATCCTTCACCTCAGTAGTCCCCTCTTTCTTCACCTCAGTAGTCCCCTCTTTCTTTACCTCAGTAGTCCCCTCCTTCTTTACCTCAGTAGTCCCATCCTTCACCTCAGTAGTCCCATCCTTCACCTCAGTAGTCCCATCCTTCCCACACCCTCTTTCTGTATTGTCATCTTAGACACACAGATGAATCCCCAGCTTTGCGTTGACAAATCAGGAGTTTTAACCTGCTGAGCAGGAAACTGATGCAGAGCTAGGTAAGAGGTGGCTTCTCATGGTTTAAAGGGAATTTCACATTTCTTCCCGAATTTCCCCATTGTGGGACGAATAAAGGTATATCTTATCTTCCGCATATGAGTTTTGCAACAGAGTTGCTCCACGGATGTCAGAATGATACTGCTATTTCAAGTCGCAGGTAGACCAGTTTATTTGGGCATCGTCATCATCATGATACACTATGACTGGACGCTTACAATGCTGCTGGTTTGTAATGCTTACACAAGAAAGATTCTGGAGAAGAGAGTGAAACCTGTTTGGAACAGTGAGTCGTCTCTTAGGTATTCAAGCTATGAAGTTTAGACTGAGACAGAAGCCAGACTATCTGGTTCCTTCTGTACAGGCGGAATTATTACTGGATGTGATGGCTGAGGTTTACCAGCATCGCTGTCTTTGTTATGATGGACAAGGAGTCAAGAATGATAGATTGCATATGTGCATCACATTCAAATGATTACTGGAGGAGCTGTTGGTAAAACTGTTGGTTTAGTACGGACACCTTGGCCCTCAGCTCCATCTACTGTTTTCTCACAGATTTCCTACACGTTGAACACAGATTGGCACACCCGTGGTGATGCGCATGTATGATTGTCAGGAGGCATCACATACCATTCCATACATACACACTCTGAGCAGTTATTGTACATGCTGGGTCTTTGTGTGTTTACCCAGACAGACATGGGGGATTTGAGCTTCATCCAGTCCAGGTTTTTGGGTCAGAATGAACCCAGCAGGATTTGAAGTAACACAGTCTGGAAATCAGCCTCTCCACAAATCACCATGTGTGGACTCATGTGTGATGTATGTATTTACTGTTAAGCCAAATCCCCCCAGGTTTTTTTTTTTTTAGATTTCCGGTCGTAAAAAATGTATAAATAATAAAGACTGTTGAATTAGCTAACTTGAATTGACAGTTCAAGACAATTAAAACCTGAACATGTGAACTCGGATGTGTGTGCGTGGGGGGGGGGGGTGCGGGGGAGTATGTGATTCTGGGATTAACTGCTGGCGATTCCACCCGACGTGTTCGCCTTGAAAATGTACATAACCTCCCATACAAAAAGCCGTGTTAGCATATTTCAGAAACTTGGCCTAGCAGCAAACGACATAATGCAACCAAATGTTTCTCCCTCTCCACCCAGACCCCATCCACACCCACCGCAGGTACCAGAGTGACTACAGCTCCTCCAGTGAGAGCCCCTCGGTCGCCTCCTCCGACCCCGAGTACAGACAAGGTAGCATCTGCTGGGGTGGGTTGGCATTTGTCATCCAGGGAAAACAAAGACCTGAACGATCCGAGTTTGTTTAGGACTACTAGTTGTATCTTATGATGCTCTGAGATGACAAGGCACCACTGTTTTCATGCCAGCACCAATCAGATTCCTTGATTTGAGTCATCTGGATTCATCTTAGTGGCAGCTGTGTGTGTACTGTACTGCTAACTTGCTTGTGTTCTGTCTGCCGTAGCTAAGAAACCAGAGGAGGCGAGGAGATACAGCTCCCAGGCTGCTCTGTCAGAGCAAGACGCCTCGCCGCTCTCTGCCCTCAACACACACAGACACAGGTACACCACTGCACGCACACACACACACACACACACACAGACACAGGTACACCACTGCACGCACACACACACACACAGACACAGGTACACCACTGCACGCACACACGCACACACACACAGACGCAGGTACACCACTGCACACACACACACACACACAGACACAGGTACACCACTGCACGCACACACACACACACAGGTACACCACACCACAGCACATACCCACACACACACACGCAGACACAGGTGCACTACAGCACACACACACACAGGCACAGCACACACACACACAGGTACACCACAGCACACACACAGGTACACCACAGCACACACACACACACAGGTACACCACAGCACACACACACACAGGTACACCACAGCACACACACAGGTACACCACAGCACACACACACACACACAGGTACACCACAGCACACACACACACACAGGTACACCACAGCACACACACACAGGTACACCACAGCACACACACACACACACAGCTACACCACAGCACACACACATAGGTACACAACAGCGCGCACACACACATATACACTTGCACGGACACACACATGCATGTTTAAACTGTATGGGTATATTGTAGCTACCCAGACTGCACTCATTGCACCCCCAGGACACGTGTATCCAGCACAGCGCGCACACATGCTCTGTGAGGTTCCTGTAACTGCCCACACAGCAACACACGGACACAGCAACCCATCTGCCCTAAACACACACAGGTGTGGGGCTACCTAGCCAGCCTGCACAGCCTCATCCCCTCCCTGGCCTCTCGTGGAAGCTCTCCACCCTGACATTCCTGTCACGCATGTTTCAAATCCCCCTCCCCTCCATCTCCCATATAAGTCCACATACCCTAACCCAGGCAAAGCACCTGTTAATGGTCAACCGTAAGCAGCCAAGGCTGACCTTATTCACACACCTTGTCCCAGATAGCCTCGATCTGAGTTTTTTTTATTAATTTATTTTTGGGTGGGGGGGTGGCGTGTCCAAGCAAAAACGGTCACGACACTGATGTCAGAGGAGGTCCCTTCCTCATAAAGCAATATGTACTTGAATGATCAATTGTCCGGTTCATTCAAACATTCTTACCCGATAAAAGTTCATGTTTACTCGCCGTAAGTCTTTCCTGGGTGTGTAGGTGTTTGTTCATCGGTAGCTCTCTTGCCCCCTCTGGTGGGCACATCTCAAACTACTTACTCTGTGGCATGGAGCATTATGGCTGTCATTGTGTGTGTGTGTGTGTGTGTGTGTGTGCGTGCGTGCAAGCAAGCAGATGTTGGGCCGATCTCCACACCACAGCTATGTCTGTGCTCTGATGTCACCTGAATATGAAAAGCCTCTTGTGTTGACAGTTTTACCAGCAGCTCCAATCAGATCCTCCTCAGCCCTAACCTGTGACACCAATCACAGACATAGATTAGTTATTTTTCTTTTTTGAGCTATGAATACAGTACATGGCATTATTTACATCCTTTAATGTAAAAACGTATAAACCTTCGGCAACTCAACCTAGGTGTAAGTGAGCCGTATTGATTGTCGAGTCTGTAACTGGTAAAGAATCAAGCTGCGGGTGTTCCTGTGCTGCTCGCAGGCTGCATGAGGGCGCTGCAGACGAGGGCCTGGCGGGGGCGGAGCTCCTGCTGCAGCGGCAGGAGGAGGAGGTCCACAGGCTCCAGGCTCACCTGGCCCACCGCCTGTCCCGGGCCAACCTGTACCCTGGGGACGAGCCCCTGAGCCTGAGCCTGCCACGCACCTCCATGCTGGACCTCCGGGACCCACTCAGCACCTCCGCACACCGCAAGGCTAAGGTCCTGACGCTCAGCAATGATGCTCCTTATGGAGGACCAGATAGTAGTGTGCTTTCCTTAAACATATTGTATACCTACTGTATTGAAATGTAACTAATACATTCAAAGGCACTCATGTATCATTCTCACTCACTCATGTGTATCATACTGTTGCCTCTGCACCCCCCCCCCCCCCCCCCCTACAGAATTTCTTTGGTCCTGAGTTTGTGAAGATGACCAGTGAGCCGTGTGTGCCTTTGATGGTTCCAGCATCAATCATGGTGAGGACTTGCTTTGAGAAATGGACACTGTCTCGTCACATTTCATTGTCGTCAGACCGACGAGGAGCACATAAGACACGTTTGAAGAGAAACTATCCCTTTCCTCTCTCCTTTTTACTGTTTATTATATCGATCGATCTATCGATGGCTTTCTTTTGCTGGCTGCCTCTTGCTCGCTGGCTGCTGCACTATAATTGCATGAATGGTTTTGTGGCGGCGTTCACGTCCAAGACAGATTTCCCTAGGGGGACAGAATCACGTGGTGTTGATCTTCCGCGGCTCTCTTCATCTCTTCCTTCACCCCGCCCCGCATCTCCCCCCAGAACAAGCGAGGGAAGCCAGAGGAGGTGCAGAGGAAGGTGGGGGTGATCCTGCTGAGTGGCCAGAAGCTGGAGCTCAGCTGTGACGTCAAGGCCGTGTGCAAGGACGTGCTGGACATGGTGGTGGCCCACATCGGCCTGGTGGAGCACCACCTCTTCAGCCTAGCCTACCTCAGAGGTACGCACCGAGGAGGGGCCGGAGAGCGAGGGGGGCCTGGGGCAGGTTGATATCGCTGGGTGTCTTGTCATAAGCTGTGTGTGTGCTATGTTCCTGCTGTTTCCCCATAAAAAAACCCTCATAAAAAGCGTGCTCACATTCAATATTGATCTGTCAGAGCCTGCACATTCGCTCCTCTAGGATGGAAGCGTGGCGAGTTCAGAACCAGGGAATGCATGTTATTTGTACTCGGGAGTAGGTTTACATCTTATTTCGGAACTGCGTGGTTTTGATGTTTGGATAAGGCAGTTTAGTTTGATATTGATTTTGTGTTTTTATTTATGAATGCTCACACACGTGAGTCACGCACTGTGCACTGTGTCCTAGGCTGCCACTCTGACGTCCCTGTCCACTTCTCTCTGACTGCAGATAACGAGTTCTTCTTCGTGGATCCTGATGCCAAGCTCTCCAAGGTGTCCCCGGAGGGCTGGAAGGAGGATCCCAAGAAGAAGAAAGTGGATGTCCCCTTTAATCTGTTCCTACGCATCAAGTTCTTCCTGAATGATGTCAACCTCATACAGTGAGAAAAAAAAACGAATTTGTCTAAACATGTCTCCACAAACAGACCAAAAACTCATTCTGGATGCTTTACTAGCGTGCATAGAATATTTGATGTCATCCCAGTATTCTCTGCTTTCTCCAGGCACACCATGACAAAACACCAGTACTACTTGCAGCTGAGGAAGGATATCCTGGAGGAGAGGGTGCGCTGCGACTCTGAGAATGCCATGATGCTGGCATCCCTGGCACTGCAGGCAGAGTTTGGTGACTACCAGTCTGAGGTAAGCCTCTACTGCAGTACTGTTCTTGTCAAATCAACGTCACAAAACATCCAAAAAGGTCCTCACCCAGCACAAGGAAACATTCATGTATCATGCTCTGGCATGTTATTGCAACTGGACATTAGATTTACAAAGTGTATCATCAGGATAATTTCCCCTCGGTAAAGTTCTACTTTACTCAACGGTCTAACTCATTGTTTCAGATCCACGGAAAGACCTATTTTAGATTAGAGCACTACCTTCCCGCCTCAATCCTAGACAAGATCGACCAGACATCTATCAAAGAAGAACTGCCCAAACTTCACAACACCTACTACGGGGTCTCCGAGTCGGAAGCAGAGTTTGAGTTCCTGAAGGTGTGTAAGAGGGGCCAGTACCAGTGTGTAGACCTGCACTCCATGGCAGACCTCTCGTCAGTACATAAGCCATATTCAAACTGGCCCGTTAGTGTTGGGTGTGGATGGTGTGGGCTGAGGAGGTCTGCGGTTTCCCCCCCCCATGCAGGTGAGCCAGAGGCTGACTGAGTACGGCGTTCACCTCCACCGCGTCCTGCCTGAGAAGAGGTCCCAGACCGGCATCATGCTCGGGGTCTTCTCCAAGGGCATGCTCATCTTCGAGATCCTCAACGCCAACCGCACCCCTGTGCTGAGGTTCCCCTGGAGGGAAACCAAGAAGATCTCTTTCACTGTATGCTTCTTCTTTTTCCCAGCAATAGTGGAGAAATGATTTGGCTTGATGTCCTACGACATGTCTACTGTACGACATGCAAACCAATTTGATGTCTGCACTCAGAAGCCTCATCTCTCACCTTCTGTTTGGCCTCAGAAAAAGAAGATCTGTCTTCAGAACACGTCGGACGGCATCAAGCACCTGTTCCAGACGGACAGCAACAGGACCTGTCAGTACCTGCTGCACCTCTGCTCCGCCCAGCACAAGTTCCACCTGCAGATGAAGGCCCGCCAGAACAACCAGGAGCTCCAGGATCTTGGTATGGGAGATGGTTGCAAGAAAGGGCAGAAATGGATAGTTATAATTTAAAGGAAATTGATGGTATATACATGTGTGCAATATTAAAGACTGTATTTTACAAGTTAAAGAAGCACATTTCTCATTATAAACTCAAAGCTATGTTTTTTGGGGGGATATGCGCATGTGAGAGATTGCTGCTGATGTGCCCGCAGAGAACTCCCCCCTGAGCAGCCTGCAGTACTCTCTAGGACCTGGGGACGTGGAGGGCTTGGGTCGGGCCCTGAGCTCCTCCAGCCTGGCTCCCAGCTCCTCAGCCCGCTCAGACCCCGACCACCCAAAGAGGATCTCCTACTCCGAGATGGCACTGAACAAGGCCCACGGCGGGCGGCTCCGCTCCCCAGACGAGCCCCTCTTCCCTGGCTTCACCGGTGCTGGAGTTGGTGCCCAGCCCTCCTCCAGGCTCCTGTCCCGCTCCCATCACAACTTGGGCCAGGTGCCCGAGTCGCCCGAGCACCGGGTGGCCGTGGCGGCCCCAGCGGCGGGGCACTATGGTAGCCAGAGCGGGCTGAACCGGGCCCAGCTCCTGGCCTCTCACCACCACAGAGCCAGCTCTGACACTGACTCCATCTCTGTGTCCAACCAGCAGAACATGTGAGTGCCTAGTATCCAGGTTCACTGTGTTCCTGTGTTGATATCCAGCTGATGTGTGTGCCCGATAAAGACTATGCAGCACAGTGTTTCCTAGTCCTGGTGAGACTCATTAGTGTGTTGGGAGGGGTGTGTGGAGGCTGGGGGGGGGAGAAACGTATTTTTCCTTTGCCTGGGGATTATCAGTGTTGCTAGACACTTCTACCTCCAGGTTTTAATGAGCTCACTTGGGGCGACAGGCGTGTGTGTGTGTCTATATGCGTGTGTGTGTAGGTAGGTGTGTGTGTAGCTGTGTGCAGTCATCTGTGCTCTGCTGACTTGTTTTTGTGTGCCAGTTTGTCTGTCTCATCTCAATCCCGCCAGACTTTAGGGTGGAGTAAAACCCACTCTTGTACAGAACAGAAAAGGCCCTCAGGCTCACAAGCCAGGACTGCTAGAAAGTCACTTTTTCAAACTTTGAGTTGATGAAGGGGTTTTTAAGTATTCTTTGAGATCCAGTCTGATTGTGGCTTCAATCAGAATGCCCCGCCACCTCTTATACTTACTCTCCAGCCCAACTCCTATCTGAAAAACACATCACATAATAACGCAGTTCTAATGTTCTTTGTTGCATTCTGCTTCCCTACCTCCCTCCCTCCTTCCCTCCCTCCCTCCTCCCCCTCCCTCTCCAGTGTGTTCGGCTCTCCAGTCCCAAGCAGCTGGAGCCTCAAGAGGTTCAAGAAGGAGTCCGACTCCTCCTCCATGGAAGACTCCGGCCACGCCTATGTAGTAGGTAAGGACAGTCTCCCTAGCAACAAAGAGACACCAGCCCGGTCCAAAACGTCCCTCTGCGCAGAGGGTCAAAATCACTTCATCGGTGCAGGTCGGTTCAGAAGTTCCACACGGCCTATTAGAGGAGGAGCAGAAAGGAGCCAGGGAGAAGGGGGGGGGAGCAGGAAGGGAAGCCATGGGCAGGCTGGAGCTCTCACTCTCTCCTGCTCATCTACCCTTCTCCTTCCTGCCTGTCTCCCCATCGCTCGCTCTCCTCTCAGATCAGTGGCGAGAAGGGGTCGGGCCTTAGGACACACCTCTCCCTTTGTTTTTGGTCTTCGCAAAGGAGAGGAAGAGTTTCGCCAACTGAATTGAACCCCGCTTACGTAACTGTTATTCATTGGCTGAATCCGGAGTTTGATCAATGCCCGTTTTTGTGTGGCTGAATGTCTGTTTGTTTTCGAAACCAGACCGACAACATTTATATTAGCATGCTAAAATAAGATGACTTTCATTCTACAGGAAGTCGTGTTTGTTCTCTAGGATAGCGTGTGTGTATATAGACAGTCATTGTATTCATACACACACGCAGGCAGACAGACTGGCAAGACACTCACTCTTTTGGTCTCTTCTCAGGAGTGAACATGCATAGCTCCGGTTTGCCCTCGACGCCTGCCTCGCTGTCCGTCAACAGTAAGTCTGTTTCCCTCCTCTTCAACCCTTCCCTTCTCATCCCCTCTGTTACCCGTGACCGATTGTTTTAACTAGGTTTTGGACTTGAGCTTCACATGTAATCCCCATCATCTATCTTGGGGGTTTAAATGCTGCCATTGCTGTGTATCTTTCCCATTTTTGTGGAACCAACAGAGAGAGCTTCAGAGAAGATTCGAGTCCACTGGTTCAGTGTTCTATCATTTAGAACGCTGTGTGTCCCTCCTGCGCTCTCAGCCCAAAGCTCTGGCTCCTGTCCCGTGTGACCTTCCTTTTCATCCCTGCTTGGCCTCTCTGTGAGGGCCCCATTAGCCAGCGGCACCAGAGGCCTGGCCTGTCAACACGGCCCATGTCCGGCTGCCTGACAGTTATTTATGGATACGCTGAAGCCTTAAGACCCTATTACATCCCCTGTGAAACGGATTCGCCATGCTCTGACCATGTAACACAGGCTGTTCTCTGGTTACACCCCACCACCACCACCACCAACTGACATCCCCTCACTGGAGCCAACAGAGCAGACATTAATCTTCCTCCTTTGTGATAGGCCAGAGGCAATGTCGGTCAGATATTTTTTAATGTTTTGATAAGTGATGTATTCAGCTTGAGGCGCCCGGGGAATGTTGAAGGCACCTCAATGTTGCTCCCTCCTCCTCACACACTCACACTCTGACTACCCCCCCCCCCCTTCTGCCTTTCCATTTCATGCAGATTCCCTAAAAAAGAAGCTGAACGCCTTGCCCTCCCTGGAGAGAGAAATTACAACCATAAATCTGAAGAAGGATGTGAAGTATGGCCTTGGTGAGTGTGTGTGTGTGTGTGTGTGTCGTCAGCTCTGGAATAACTCCATCCCGCAGAACGGAAGTCATATATCCCAGAGGGTGTTGGCCATGCCGACACTCAGGCTCCAATAAATGGCCTAGGGTTCTACCATGAGAGGGTTATCAGGCCCAGTGCAGACAGTCTTCAGTAGACGCCAACAAATGTATTTCCAGCTGCCAAGGCCTGAGTGGCTATAGGACGTGGAGACTGATGTGTCCCCAGACCAGACGGGCCAGCTTGTGATTCAGCTGAATCCTCCGCTAAAAGGCCACCCGCTGACGAGCTGTAGTTTTCCTTCCTGAAGCGGGGGTGTGGCTGAGAGCCAGTGAGGGTGTACTGGCTCTGACTGTGGGACTGTGTGTGCGCGTGCGCAGGCTTCCAGATCGTAGGGGGGGAGAACTCGGGCCGCGTAGACCTGGGCACTATCGTCAGCTCCATCACCCCTGGAGGGCCGGCTGATGTCGACGGCTCCCTCAAGCCAGGTCTGTGAGGGGCTGGAAGGAGAGCGCATGTCACCCCCACCTGAAGACACTGTTCACTTCTCTATTACAGCCCAGCCTCAGCGTGTGTGTGTCAGACAATATACTGGTCTGTGTCAAAACACGTGTTGACACAGCTGACACAGTTCCAGGGGCATAGGTTGGATTTCTAATTTGGGTTGGACACATTTATTTTCATAGGTAATTGGTTAGTTAGAGGACAAGTAGGTCATTTTTTTACATTTACATTTAGTCATTTTAGCAGACGCTCTTATCCAGAGAGATTTACAGACTTACCGCCAAATAAGCCAGGTAGGCCATGTGTACAGATAATTCTATAATACTTTTGAGCATATTTCACTCCACCTTTTGATTTTCAAAACGGCAATCATTTACAAATGTTTGCGGAGAAATGTCCTACCCATTTATGATGAAACCTATGCCCCTGAACAGAACCCCTTTTGCACATTGTGATGCTGGGTCTTCAACATTTGATCAGTGGTGTTGTGTCTAGTGTCATTGACTGGTGTGCATGCGTGTGTGTGTTCCACAGGGGACCGTCTCATCTCTGTGAATGATGTGGACCTGGAGGGCCTGCCTCACTCCACAGCCATACAGGTCCTCCAGAATGCCCCTGACGACGTGACCCTGGTAGTCTCCCAGCCAAAGGAGAGGCTGTATGAAGGTAGGATAGTCTGGCAGAGAGAGGCTGGATGAAGGTAGGATAGTCTGGCAGGGAGAGGCTGGATGAAGGTAGGATAGTCTGGCAGAGAGAGGCTGGATGAAGGTAGGATAGTCTGGCAGAGAGAGGGGGCAGTAGCTATGCGAGGCATGACAGGTCTCACTAACCGTCTCCCTGTTGTGTCTGACAGGGTCTCTCTCGGGGTGTGTTCCATACGAGAGCAAGCCTCCTACTGTGTCCTACAGCCAGCAACAGGAACTGGACTTTGAGTCTTCCTCCTCCTCCGAGCAGGCAGACAGAGGCAGTCCCAGCCCGCCTCCCCCCAGCGAGCCCACCCCCCCCTCGAGATCCCCGGTCCAACAGCGCGACGACAACCTCGGCTCGGAAGACTCCAAAACCAACCCCGCCCCCACCCCTCCCCAGGTCCCTGTTAACGGCATTCACCACAACCCGCCTACAGATGGCGCCACAGCCCACGCTCCAGCGCTTGGTCTGGAGGCCGGCCCACCAGCCCTGCCACCCAAAACCAGGAAGCCCAAACCCCCCGAGGTTCCCAAAGACTCGGAGCACTCTGACAGAGGGGACTCTGACATGGATGAGATGACTCATCCCAGTAGTCAAGACAAGCTCAAAGTGAAAAAGGTAGGGTCAGTGACACCCAACCAAAGCACTGCCTCAGTCTCAGTGAAAGCAACTAACTGAAATCGGAGAAGAGTTTTGAATATGTTGCAACAACGTCCGAGACATGTATGCCCCGTGATAATGATTTCGAGTTCACGTCCTTTCGCCTCGCGTCACGCGCGTTTACCGAACTGCCTTTTTTTTGTTGCAACAAAAGTCGCCCACCTGCTTTTGACTGTCCGTGAAACTAACGACGACATTAGTGTGCTTGCATTCATCGTTTGTTTCTCGATGCCAATGCAAGACCACTCTGAACTGTGCAGGCCGCATGCCTCTTTTCGGAATGCCCTGACCGTCCTTTTTCCCCACAGCCTCCTCGGCTGGTCCCCTCTGTCTGCACGGCCCGCCTGTTAACAACACTACCTTTACTGTCTTCTCTGTTTGCAGGACTTATCTCCCCACAGCCTCATGGAAAAACTAAGTGGTAATGACCCAGGGGTCAATAGTCTCCAACCAGGAGATCTATTTGACGTTGAGCTGTCCAAAAAGGACAGCAGCCTGGGCATAAGTGTCACGGTACTGTTCGGAAAGGTTTTCACTCTCTCTTTTGTTTTTGCTCCCTTCCCCCTCCTCATCTTGTGACTCGTGTGTGTGTGTGTGTTTTTGTCCCACAACCCGCAGTCTGCTCTCACAACTCTCCGCTTGGCTTCATGTTAGTACATTGTCACGCTCTATCTCTCGCATGCAGCTTTTCAAATTCAGCTTTTTTCAATTAATTAAAAAGTGTATGTTCTAAAGCCTGGGATCCATACACAGGTGTTTTTCAGAAGGGTAGGACACACTGTAGAGGACTGGGCGTGTTTTAAGACCCTCGCTCGTGCCTGGTTAGACATCTAGCTGAACGTGATTGGCTGCAGTGTGACCCGTGTGACCTGTGTGATTTCCTGCTATGTGATTCTCCTGTAACTCCATGATTGTGCCAGCATGCTTTCTTGTCTAGGAGCAACAGCTTCTCTTCAGTACAGCCTTACTGAGCCAGCCCCCTAGACCACATGCAGGGGTTACATGTAGTTTATAAAGTGCTCCCCGTAGTGCTCAGGGTGTATGGCATCACGAATGAGTAATTTGCCCATTTTCGATCTTATTAAGGAAGAGTATAGTGAATGTAAGGCGGGGGTAGGGCCTGGGTTAGAGCAGTAACAACCCGACTTGCACGAGCTTTTCACGTCATGTGATCTTCCACGCTGATCTCCCGCTTCACCGGCACAGCGCCATGATTGGAAAGCAATGAGCAGGACTTAGACTCATCTGATCATTCCACTTTAACCTCATCGTAGTCCTTCTCCAGCTCCGTAACATGCCACACAGTCAGTCATGTCCACCTCCCGCCCCATCCCACACACAGGTCAACCCTGAGCCTGCTCTGGGTGAGCTCTAACTGTTCTCTGTCTCTCTAGGGGGGGGTCAACACCAGTGTGAGACACGGGGGGGTGTATGTGAAGGCCATCATCCCTAAAGGAGCTGCAGAACTGGACGGTCGGATCCAGAAGGGTGAGCGATGAGGAGCTGGACCAATAGAAATGGAGAAGGAAAGAGAGCGAGAGAACAGTGAAAAGGTCCAATCAGATTGGATTTGTAAAGCCCTTTTTACAATCAATGTCACAGAGGGCTTCACATACACCCATTAGAACTGCACCTTCAAGGAAGACCAGGAGAAAGGGGCCATAGTAATCACAAAGACACGGATACTTGTATCATGCAAATGCCCTGATCCTAAATATGACCAAAAACCTGAAAGGAGACTAAAGGAGACTTGATCCAAAGTTGCCTCCTCAGAGAACACGCGGTGTGAGGGCGGTTTGTGGTCACGACTGTGTTGTGACCATGCCTCTGTGCTCCCTCCCAGGGGACCGTGTGGTGGCGGTCAACGGGAAGAGTCTGGAAGGAGCTACTCACAGGCAGGCTGTGGAGACCCTGAGAGACACTGGACAGGTCAGGCATGATTTATACGTGGCTCCAGGGTTGTGGTATGGCATTTATATCCATTTCAGCCCTTCAGTAGACACTTTAACGGCAACTTAGAATGAGTAAGTTTGTTTAGTGTGGCGACCATCTTGAATACGGGCCGTGCAATAACTATTAAACACTGACAGGTTGATTGGAGGTGTTTATCATCTCATTCCTCCCCTGTACCTCACTCACCTCTCCTCTCAACCCCCCCTTCCCCTCCTTCCTCAGACGGTCCACCTGCTCCTGGAGAAGGGCCAGCTGCCTGTGGACAGCGTCCACGCCCCCCTGACCC
The DNA here is from genome assembly GCF_963692335.1 of Osmerus eperlanus. Taxonomy (NCBI): domain Eukaryota; kingdom Metazoa; phylum Chordata; class Actinopteri; order Osmeriformes; family Osmeridae; genus Osmerus; species Osmerus eperlanus. The sequence goes on from NC_085031.1 coordinate 8,280,297, forward strand.
CCAAGAGCACCCCACCCTGTGGGACCAAGGACCAGGCCCAGGCTCCAGAGCCCAAACTCAAACCCGAGTACAGCTTCATAACAAAAGGTACAGCACACAATACAAACAACCTAACGGAGAACAAGGCTGGAGAGAAGGCACGAAACTACATGGATGCATATTTTGCCAGTGGCACCCCGCCATTCACTTCTGCTTAGAGTTTAATATGTGTGTGTGTGTGTGTGTTCTTGTCTCAAGACAACGTGTTTGAGGTAGGCCTGCTGAAGAACTCGTCAGGTCTGGGCTTCAGCTTCAGTCGAGAGGAGAGCCCCCCCGACCAGCCCGCCGGCTCCAGCATGGTCAGGGTGAAGAAGCTGTTCCCCGGGCAACCAGCGGCGGAGAGCGGCCTCATCGACGTGGGCGACGTCATCCTCCGTGTCAACCAGACGCCCCTGCGAGGGCTCTCGCAGCATGTACGTTCCAGCCAACGCAAAAACACAACCCGACATTTGTACATTCGCAAAACTGTGCGTCACGTAGGTTCCAGCTGTCCTGATTGGCCGTCCCTGTGTTAGGAGGTGATCTCAGCTCTGCGCGGGACGGGACGGGACGTGATGCTGCAGCTCTGCAGACCCGAACACGGCCTCCTGCCTGAGATGGACACCTCGGCTCAGGTGAGGCTCAGCCGCGCTTTTGACGACAGGCCACCCCGTGACGGTACGACCGGTAAACGTAGAACCTTTTTATGCTATCCACTTTCCCTCCCCCCCCCCCCCCCCCCCCCCCCCCCAAGACCCCCATGTCGTCCCCTCGCAAGGAGCTGGCGGTCCAGCCGGAAGCCAGCCTCGGCCTGGCCAAGAAGCCGTCTCCAGTGGGCGGCGGCGAGGGCAAGAGGCGCCTGGGGATGGTGGAGGAGGCCCTGGAGAGGGTGCACCTCAAGAGCCACGGCCGCAGGGACAGCTACAGCGACAGCACCGAGGGAGACGACGAGGAGGTGGAGGAGGCCTTCAGCCCCGCCCTGGAGCAGACCAGACAAGCCTGGGACCGGAGTATCTACCAGACCCCCAGCGAGAGCCTGGGCCCCGGCCGCGTCGGCCAGCTGGAGAACCCCTCCGAGCTGGATGACACCCTCCGCTCGGCCTACTACTCCCCTGACCTGTCTATGTGCAGGTCCGGCCTGAGGTAGGAGACTCTCGCCGGACGAGGCCGCTGTGGCTTCCCACTGTGTGTCCACGTGCTTGCGCGTGTGACTGTGGTCTGTGACCTTACAGAAGCCTGTGCTGAGGCCGTGACCTTGATCTTCCGGATCTCTCCGCAGGTCCTCGTCCTCCCCCCTGACGCCTGATCTGGAGGGCCCCCATCAGGCCATGATCTCCTCCCCAGACACCCCCAGCCCACAGCCCCTCCCTCCCCCTCTGCCCACACCCCTCAATCTCATGATGTCTACCAACGGCCAGGACGGGGAAGAGTTTGTGCCTGTAAGAGGGACAGACTGCTGGGGAGGGAGGGGCTGGGGGAGAGGATCTAGTACACACACTGTCCTGCTACTTGTATTGACAAATGTCAATGTAATCGTATTTAGATATGTTGCCTCCAGCTGGTTTAGCCTGTCCAATTTGGTGATGTTGTGAACCTGCTCTTCAGGACGTGGAGGTCAAAGTGTCTCTGGTCAAGTCGGATAAAGGGAGCCTGGGCTTCACTCTGACTAAAGGAAATGACCTGGGCTGCTACATCCATGACATCATCCAGGATCCGGCCAAGGGAGACGGCAGGCTGAGGCCAGGAGACCGAATGATCATGGTAGTGTTTCCTCACTGGAATGAAACTGTCTGTATTGGAACCAAGTTAGCTTGTATGTTCGTACACGTATATCAGTGTACATAATTGAAGAAAACTCATGAAGTTGTCGACTAAATACTGGACGGAAACTATCAGTATTTTAAATGAGTATGCCTGCATGTTAAAGAGAGCATGGGTCACAGTACAATCCCTCAGTATTGTGTAAACCATTTCATTTTAACTTAACCAGCCAGCAACCTTTAGTGTTCATGTGATGATGGACATCTACCTGACTCCTCCCCCTCCTCCCTGGCAGGTGAACAACACTGATGTGTCCAACATGGGCCACACGGAGGTAGTGAACCTGGTGAGGGCGGCCCCCCGGGTGGTGGACCTGGTGGTGGGGAGGGTCCTGGAGCCCCCCAAGCCCCCCATAGAGGCCCACCTGCTGCCAGACATCTGCTTTCAATGCCAGGACCAAACCCTGGGTAAGGTTTGGTTGACCACACTGGTATGATTCGCACACAAACAGCAGAGAGGATCTAGTATCATGACGTCACCAATTGCAAATCTGACGTACAGATGTATTCAAAATGTCCCACACAACCAACAGATGGTAGTACTGTTGTGGCTGTGGTGTTGCCACATTATTACATTTGATGCATTGACACTAACAAGAACATACCTGTAATAGTCCGTATAGGGCATATTATATATCCCTAGGGGCAATTATGATCAAAATCGACTTCCGTTGTTCTGTCGTACATCCTAGATAATGATAATGAAACAAAGCCTCATTTTGAGAGAGAACACACTCAAGGTGCACTCGAGACAAATGTCTTTTTAAGAATCCTGCGACAGCCTCGTTCCCTGGCCCTCTCTGTCCAGAGGAAATCTCCCTGCTCTCACTACACAGCCTGAAGGCAGTACAAACAGCAGACCTGATGAGCCCCATCTTCATGCCCCCTGCCGGCTGCCCAACTGTTCCTGCAGGTCTGGTGCTGGACGGTGGGAGTGACAGTGCATACGGGGTGCTGTTCATCAAGGACATCCTGCCTGGCTCTGCCGTGTCCGAGGAGGGCAGCCTGAGGCAGCTGGACCTCGTCCACTACATCAACGGGGCTCCCACGGTGGACCTGACCCTCAGCGAGAGCACCAGACTGCTGGAGCTCTCGCTCAGAGACCTCGCGCTCAAGGCCACCAGGTAGGCTCAGACGCAGAGCCAGCCAGCTGCAGTGTCACATGGAGGGGAGCCATGGCTCAAGTTTCCAACTTTCAACCAAAGGCAGATGAAAGTGGTTGTTGTGTCATGTTGATGTGCCTTCCTCATCTTCCACAGGGATGGAAAGCCGGTTTCCCCTGAGCAGAGAAGTATCTCATCTCAGAACATCAGCAGCACAAACTTCTCCACGAGTATGAATGGTACATATGAGATTTGAAAGGAAGGCCACGTTAAAGAAACCATTAGTGATCTTGCTTTTTTTTTTAATGCAATGTGATGAAGCAATGTGATGGTTGTTTTCCTTGTGTGGTTGAAGGTTATCTCCATGGAGACGATTGCAGAGATACAGAAGCTCTGTGTCCTTTAGAGGTAAACACCCTGATACCTGCCTAGTGGAAAATCAGACATTGTGTTTTCCAGGAATGTGTCTGCTCAGACAAAAACCCGAAATCTAATACTGCATCTTTATAAAACATAAAGTATATTCAAAGTTTTCTTGAAATCCCTTTGTTTTGAAGGACCATTTTTTCTTGTTTTGTGTGCTGCACGTACAGGAGGAACTCATTGACCTGGATCTGAAGAAGCCTGTTTCTGGAGGCCTGGGCTTCTCTGTGATTGGTGGAGAGAGGGGCATCTTTGTAAAGTCCATTACCCCTGGAGGAGTAGCAGACAACTCAGGCAGGCTGCAAGTGGGCGACAGGTTACTGAAGGTAGATTTTGGTCAATTGTGGATTCATTATCCTCCATGAATTCTCATGCAATACATGTTATGACCACTAGTGGCATAATGAGGTCTCTAACTCCAAAGTCAGCGCCGGTGTTGACCAGTCTTGTGGATTGGATCGTTAACAGGTGAACGAGGACCTCATGACAGGGGTGTCTCACACAAAAGCTGTCACCACCATCCGGAAAGCCAAAGACCTCGTTCACCTGATTGTGTCCCGCCCACCAGACCAGAACGCCAGCACGTACTTGGCCTATCTCCCCATCAGCTTAGACAAGTGCAACGGAAACAATGGTAACCACTGAACAGTAGTCCACACAGATCTTCCTCTGGGTTCATAGGAATGTTCACATACATGTCAAGATGGTCTCACTGTAATGCTTAAATTCACCTCAAATGGTAATGTTAGGGGGGCAACAATAATGATATTTTGAACCTATATCTTAAACCCACTTTTTTTGGTTTTCAGATGTCAGTGAGGACAGTGGAGTGAAGATTAAATTGTGTAGTCCTCCTGAAGACCACAAGACCACCAGCCTCCCTGAAATACCACCAATAGGTTGTGCATGTTCCTCATCATCCACACTTCTGACAGCCTAATCATACCAAAACATGTGGACTATGCAAAATATTTAGAAAAACTGTTATTTCTTTGGACTTCACTGTTGATCAGCATACCATAAGGATCAGAGTGATTAAAAAAGATAGAGGAGGAAATTCCACATTGCAGGAGGAAAGTACAGTCTGGGAAGTCGGGGTCTGTATTTGTGAGTCTGTGTTGACTGTGTGTGTGTGTTTCTCTGCTAAGACTATGAGGAGGAAGGAGAGAGGAGGCTGACTGAGCAGAGCGCTGAGCTGTCTGAGGACACCGACTGTGACGGCTTCTCGCTGCCTGAGGATTCTCCTGAGGTACATGCACACACACATACACACACACTGACAACATCCTCTACTGCTGCTCGTTAACAACGCTCACTCTTCTCCTCGTGTTGCTTCAGACTTCCCGGAAAGCCGAATGGGGAGAGGAGAGCGTGGACAATCCCCGGAATGAGAAGTAAGCAGGGATGCCGCCACACTGTCACCTAAAGAGTAGCTCAACACCCAAACATCCTATGGGTTAATACTCGGACATGACTGAACTCAAGCCTGCCTGTGTGCTGCTCTCAGTTACCTGCAGATGAGCGCGGAGCAGCCGGAGGAGGATGACATCACGTGGGGCAGTGACGAGCTACCCATCGAGAACATCAACTCCATGTTCACTGGTGGTGAGCCGCACTCCACACACGCCATCGCTGCATGGCTAGAAAGGAGGCAGACCTCCAAAGGCCAACTCCACGGCCCGTTTTTGTGACGTCGCAAGACATGGGGTTATTTATTTTGTGGTCTGTTGCTTTAATTCAAGCAGTGTTATGCTGCGCCTTTAACACCTCCACCCCTGCGGCACACAGATGGACCAATCATTACTGAGGATGAGCTGACCTCCCTCCCTCTGGTGAAAGTGGTCCCTGAGGGCCAGTACACAGGGCCCAAGCTCAGTACAGTAGTCCGTATGCTGAGGGGCCTCCTAGAGCAGAAGGTCCCTCTGCAGGAGTTTGAGGTAAAAACTTTGTCTGGGAAAAGGCCTGGGTGGCCCCACAACCACTGTGGACTGTTCAAAAGTGCTCTTAGAAAGGGTGGGAACAAGTGTTGTTTAGATTAGATAGAACTTCAGATCATTAGTAGTAGCTTAATTCTCACGTGATTATTTCTATTTCTGTCACTTTCTAACAGAACCTGCAGAATCTGCAGCCCCTGGATGACTGTTTGATTGGCCAGACCAAGGAGAACAAGAAGAAGAACCGCTACAAGAACATTGTACCCTGTAAGTTCCACAGATTGCTTCTGAATCTCTGAGTGTTTAACAGTGATGCTGGCTTCATGGTGGGTTCTACCCTGTGAGAATAATATCTTGTATTTTGTTTTATTGTCATTTCTAAGTTGTAAACCATCCTTCTCTACTCTTGTCTTGTCAGTTGACACCACCCGAGTGGTTCTGGGAAAGGACGGAGGCTATATAAATGCCAACTTCATCAAGATGCCAGTGAAAGATGAGCACTTCATGTACATTGCCTGTCAGGGCCCCCTACCCACCACTCTAGGGGATTTCTGGCAGATGGTGTGGGAGCAGAAATCCAACGTGATCGCCATGATGACCCAGGAAGTAGAGGGGGGAAAGGTCAAGTGCCAGCGCTACTGGCCTGACACGCCCAGGACAGCAGAGATGGTGGATGACAGGCTGCAGATCACCCTGGTCAAGGACCAGCACCTTGACAACTTTGTCATCCGTCTGATTGAGGTCAAAGACATCCATGTGAGTCTTTGATTTAGAATTAGCCTACGATAGATTTCCTGTTAAAGGTTTCTGAACAGACACACAGGTTTCTCTGCATGTGTAACATGCAGAGAAACTGTAAGTTGAATTGGTCAAACGGTGTTTCTGTTCATCGTGTTTATAAGAGATGGTTAGTTTCATGCACGAGTCCTGAGATGAAGCTCAGGATAAGAGTAACGGGGGACATGGTCAGGATGAGCGGCGCATTACGATGTGTTCGCCTTTGTGTGTTCATGCTGAACAAGACATGACTGTACCTCTCTTTCCTCTTCAGACCAATGAGATTCAGCGGGTTACTCATCTGAACTACACAGGCTGGCCAGACCATGGAACTCCCTCTCAACCCGAACAGCTGCTCACTTTCATATCCTACATGAGGCACATCCACCATTCCGGACCTGTTGTCACGCACTGCAGTGCCGGGATTGGCCGATCTGGAACCCTCATTTGCATAGATGTGGTTCTTGGCCTTATCAGCAAAGATGCTGACGTAAGTTTGTTTTCAAAAGGTTCAGGGTCTGATAGCCCAAGACGACGCTGTAGAGATCGTTTTAAAATGGTTGTTTTCTGTTTAGTTTGATATTTCAGATGTGGTGAGAAACATGAGGCTCCAGAGACAAGGAATGGTCCAAACAGAGGTAACCAGAACTTCTTGTTTTTTTCCATTCATAGTGTCTTTATACGATCGCTATATGCTTTTTCTAATTTATTATATTTTTGTCTCATTGCACTTCTCCTTACAGGAACAATATATTTTCTGCTACCAAGTGATCTTATATGTGCTTAGATGTCTTCAAGCAGAAGAGAAAATCTCAGGATAGCGAAGCTGCAGTTCCCATAACCCCTCCCCCCCTCCTGTGGAAGCTGAACCCCCACGCAGCACCTTTAAACACACACGCTACAGTAGCAGGGCTACCATGTACATGTTCTTACATTGCCTTGAGTATATACTTTTCCACAAAAGTAAATCTCATATTTTGATTATTGCTTTTGAGTTCCTTTCCCCTCTTTGGCTGCTACCACTCTTAATGCATTCATGACAACTGTTGATTTGGTTTAGTCCATCACAATTGAATACTATGTTTTTATAGATTCTTGGATATTATGGTATGAGTATGAACGTGATGAATGAATTCATATTTTATGTGGAGAACGATCATTTGTATTTTAAAAGCTATTTGATGCTGGAATATGCCTTGACAGAATACTATGACAGTATTTGCATTGTAAATCTATTATACAGTAATTGCTGACTGCCTGAGGTAATCAATGAATTTAAAGTGTACATATTCATCTCTTGAATACTGTGTATATGTTTTAAAATGTTACATAAAGGAGAATTTTCAATTTGTAAATAAATGAGTCAAACATTTCCAAGTGGTTGCTATTCATTTTATAGTATTATATAAGGGGTTGGGGGGGAATCAATTCACATATGAATCGCAATTCAGTCTTCTAGCGATTCACATCGATCCACAAATTAAAAAAAAAAAAGATTAAAAATCGAATTGTGAATCAGGACTGTGGGGAATTGTGGCAGGTAGGCCTGGGGGAATGGAACGATGAGAGGTGTTCTGTAGAAAATCAATGGATCTGTGAGAAATGGGTGTTCTCTCTAAGTAGTGATGTTGATGTCTTTAGCTACTGTACATCGATTACAATGATTTTACTCTAGCAGATTAATAAATATGACACGTAGTATGTAAAGTCCTGCTTATTTTTTTAATACTTTAGATTTGACCTGAATCCATTTATATAATATCTCTCCAAACTGGTATTTGTGTGTGGAATTATGTTTAATGCTGAATACATTGGCCCATCCCATAAAACAATATACCACACAAAAGGGAAAAAATTGAATAGAAAATGTTGTTCTCTCTTGCTGACTGTGTCACACTGCCCTCTTGACTTCAGTGCTGTCAAAGTTGTTTTCAAGATTCAGTTTATAACTCCATAGACTGTTTATGTGTGAGGTAGGACACACAGAGAGTAAACAGTCTGGACAGGACAACAGCTGTTGGCTGTTGGTTAACATTTATTACATGCTATTTTATCATGGTCAGGCTTATAGAATGCATGCATGTTATCCTCAGACGTTATTCTCAGACGTTATACATCAGAGTTAGTCTTCCCCTCTCTGGGTTGTGATTGTGAATAACAAATCAAACTGTAGGCTGGGAGATACCCTGCCCCCACCTTGTATATGCTAAAAACTTAACTTGCAGGGTGAAGTTTTTGCTTGATGTTTCTCACACCTCATTGTGTAAATGACTTAATTCATTTGCAATGCTATTAAATATCATTTTCATGTCACTTTACTTTGACCATTATTGCTCTAACTGAACTCAATAACTACATCTCCAGTGTACTCAAAACTTAATACTAATGCACTATCCAGTTGACCCCTCTTCTGTCAGACCAAAGGGGTTAGTTTTGGTTGTTTGGCCAATGTAAAAACCCTTCATACTAAAGGTTACATACTGTGCTGACTGACTTCATATCCCTTTTTTTTCTTCCGTGCTGCGTTTGATATCAACTTTGGCAGGGACATCAATAGTTAATGCGAGAGCACACATTTTTTTCTCATTCATTTGAGCATAAATACTGTTTTTTTGAGCTTCATGTAATATTGTTTTTATGTTTTAGTCGAAATAAGATGATCGGTAGGCCTATCATTTAGAAAAATTCTTTAGTTTTGTAATGTTTTCTTAGCCTACCTCAATTCTGACTTGTGAGTCCGACACCTGGACTTCTGTGTGCGTGCTGCAGTGGCTATTTACAGTTTTTCTCAATTGCTAAGACACATTTCTTGAATGTGTACTGTGTTTTCTCCAAACTCTAAACACACATCTTCATACTTACACTGTTTTGGCCAAACCCTTGACTTTTGACCCAAAATCAAACACTGTAGTCAAAACCATATTATCTGTCGTATAAACCTAACTTTGCATTCAAAATACACACAAAGCCCTCAAATCAATTCAACCTTCTGAATACCCTTTAGACACTGATGGGCGGATTTGAAAACACTATTATAAAAAGGTTTTCAAGAACCATTGACTATAACGTGTCCCTGAATTTTAGATATGTTCCACTTCATGAGTTTGACATGTCATAAAACTCACAATTACTGCAATTGTCCTTCTTACAGGCTGTTTATTTTCTATTTACATTATACAGCAATTGCATTTTGAGCTCTTGTTACTGTAGTGGTCACAGTATACAAATAGTAGTGCTTTTAGTCAACAACACAAATATATTGCTCTAAATTGTAATTTGGGGAACAAAGGCTAAGAAAACAAGGAAATAAACAAATAATTGTTGCCTGGGTAACAGAGCTTGAGTACAGTACTGTTCATTGTGGGTCAGCATCCTATCTCTGACCAGGGTCAGGCCAGAGATTTTCCTCAACTTCACAGGCAATGTTTTCTCTAGCCAAACAGCAGGGAAAATGCCCCTGAATGCCTGAGCCATCCCTGACAAGACTCAAGAGCAATGTCCCCACAAGCTTCTTCCATGGCTTGGAGAAGGTTGTTCTGTCATAGGGATTTCTGTCATAGTGTGGCACGGATCTCATTTGAGATTGTTGTTCTTCTTCCTCTTCCTCTGCCTCTCCCTTGTCCACCTCCTCTCATTTGGACAATTCTTCCTTTTCTTCTGATATTAGCATCCATGATTTCAAAGTACAGATGAGCTTACCTTTGTATTCATTCCAAACCCCTGATTGCTTGTTGCGTATATTTGCTTGTTAGTGCTTACACATGGATAATTGGTTGTTAAGGTTGTTTGAATTGCGCTGTTTTGGGTTTACTTACAGTTTTTCTCAATTGCTAAAACACTAAAACCCATTGGCTGAACAAAGTTCTCAGTTGCCCGAACTCATGTAGCTAATTGTGCCTGTCTGTTGTCGATACCTTAAACCATTTCACATGGTAAAACACAATTTGCAGATCTCACTTAGACTGTTCAGCAAAACTCTAAACACATTCTCATTTTTAAAACACATTCTGCACTCTAATGCACATGTCATCCATTCTGGTAAACACAAATGGCAACAATCAAATACAAATAGAGAAAACATGTCATTGATTAAACACAACCACTCAAAATTGATTTCACTTGTTTCAAATGATGTGACACAACCAATATAAGCCAGTTCAGAGAACAAACAGGTTGTTGAAGGTGGGAAAATATTGCTTGTGATGTCGAGAAAGTGCTCTGGCCTAACCCAGCCCAAAGAAAAGAAGAAGCACATTGATCACGTGTTTACTCCTTTGATTTTTGTCCCTTTCAGTATTGTATACTGTTGTACAGTGCATTGTAGGCTGTGTACTGTACAATGAACAAATTGTATGGCCCTGAACATTGTGCTTTCCATTTGTTACAGTAACAGTACTGACTGCTCAATAGATTTGGTTGCAGGTTCAAGAACAAGAGTGAGTTGTGAGTAGTGAGATGCAGGGTACAGTACTGTATAGGGGTACAAGGGGGAGAAAGAACAAAATAATTGCAAAGAGCAAAGCAGAGTAGTAATTTCTGATACATTTTAAGCTACTATGATAGAACTTGTTTTTGTTCAAAAGACAATGACGGATAAATATGAAATTTGTTTTGAGATTACGTAAAAATGTACTTCTCCCTGAGAACTATATGTTTTGAACAATGTGTTTTCTATTTTTTGGTGTATTGTTTACTGACTGCTTGATAGTGTATATAATTTTGATCACTTTGTTTATGATTTGAGAGCAGTGTTTGATTTTGAGCACAGGTAAATCTGTTTTGAGGCAAAAGTTTCATTTTGCAAGAGGATTCAGAGGTTTCGTAAATAGTGCTTGAAGATGACGTTTTGTGTTTACAGTTTTGAGAAAATGGGTGATACATTTATATGTAAAATTAAAATTGTACATATAAATGTAAAATCAAATCAAATGTATTTGTATAGCCCTTTTTACACGCAAGCATGTCACAGAGGGCTTCACATATGCCCATAGAACTGCCCCTCAACCAACCTAAACCCTCAAGGAAAAAGAAAAAAGAAAAAGAAAAAATCAAAATCTACACATCACCAAAACGGACAAAATATTATGCGTTTCTGTCTCTTCAAGAATTTCTATTTTCCATTTCATGCACCTTGATGAAGAAAACAGGATACTCAAACCTAAACCCCCATAATAAATGGTTTTCTCAGCAACTGATCTGCAAACTATTACTGTCTAGACTTGTACCTGTCAAATTAGGCCTGTTTCTCACAGACTGCATGACTTTTGAAACTGCACGGCATATCATTCCAGGACATTAATGGTTTACTTGCAAGGAAGTAAATCTGGGCGCAATCTTCCCCTTCCTTGTGATCATTTGGCTCCCCTTCTGCCCAGAATCTGCCAACCACACACAGAGAACATTCCACTCATTCATTATCCTCATAATCACATGATTTATAGAATGAACATTTTACTCAAGTCAAATCAGCACTTTATTCAACTGTCTTACTTTGGTGATCCATTGGTCAGTGATTTGTCCACCCAGGTCCAGGTCCCCTCTGTACCTTTATCAGTCAGACCAATCCAGACTGTTGTCCCAAAACTAAGGAGAAAACTCTAGGGTACAAGACAAACAATACTGTCAATCATTATAGTTGCCCAGATAATACAATCATGTTTAATTGTTTAATGTTACTCTCACCTGTTCCTCTCTGCTGCTTATGACCACCAGGTCTGCTCCTCTGTTCAGACAGTCCTGTCTGCTCTCCTCCCAGGTTCTCTTCTCAGTGGAGATATAGTAACAACTGGTGCCAAACTTCTCCCATCCTTGTGGACAAGTTTTAGCAATAACTTGGGAAAACAGATGACATGGAATATAAAAATTAGGAACAAACCAGTTAAATGTTTCAACTCCTAAATTTATTTAAAATAAAACAAATTTCAGCTTTTTTTTTTACCTCTGATTCTTTCAGTCAGCTGGTCAGATTTTTGCTTCAACTGGTCTCTCTCTGCAATCAGGGTGTTAAAACGATAAATAAAACTGTTTTCTAGATGATCTCTCTCCCTTTCTAGTTGGTCTCTCTTTGCAGTCTGAGTGTTATAACTGTTTTCTAGACGGTCTCTTTCCCTTTCTAGTTGGTCTCTCTCTGCAATCAGGGTGTTGTAATTGTTTTCTAGCTGGTCTCTCTCTGCAGTCTGAGTGTTAGAACTGTTTTCAAGCCGGTCTTTCTCCCTTTCTAGTTGGTCTCTCTCTGCAGTCAGGGTGTTGTAACTGGTCTCTAGCTGGTCTCTCTTTGCAGTCAAATTGCTGTATTGGAGCTGTTGGTCTCTCATCATAGTGTAATATTGAACTCTGAACCCTTGATCTGAAAAGAAAAAACAGAGGATTTGATTTAAAGGAACCAGTGTGTTCAAGACACAAGTGTGTCACAATGCTGGCATTAAGCCAGCATTGTGTTCAAAGTGAATGACAGAATGACAGTATTATTTTATAAACTTGAACTTTAAGCAATTAGATAGACAATATATATTTTTTTTATTGCATGCATCACTGTAGCACTCCACTCCAACCCCACCCCATTCACATTTTTGATTACCAGTACTGAAAAAGTGTAGGTTGAAACCCATCCTACTCACAGTGGAGGCCCAGTCCTGTGATCCCAGCCAAGAGGAGAAGACACAGCAGACCCAGACACACTACAGCAGCTCTGGAGGGGCTCCTCCCCCTCTGCTGAGAGACTGAATCACAGGGTTTCATCATCAACACTATGCAGCTTCGGTTAAGCCCTGTTCTGTGTTCATGTCAGTTGATTTTTTGTTAGATAGCTTCAAATAACATCACTGTACCTTTTGTGTGATTGTGTATGTTCAACATTGTCTAGTATGTAACATAAGGCAACACAGTAATATTAGCACAAAATAGTAAACACACCTGTACTAAAGTTGAAAATGCTGTTTTCCAACTCCATGGTCTCCATTTCTTCATTAGGATCGTTTCCTTGAATTGTATCCATCTTTGTATAGATTTCCTTTGGCATTCCCACACACTAGAATCTCAAACACATGAACTTCTTTTTTCTTCAGCTCAACTGTGGAAGGGTAACTATACGCTGTGCCCTGTTGTACTCTGCACAGCTCTGCTCTAGGTCTCTGTGTTTGACAGTACGTGACACCCAGTTTTAAGGGTCTAAGGAGGACGCTTTGTTGATGGTCGGAAGTTCTCACAACACAGTCCACCAATCAGACATGCTCATACATTCTAGTCAGAGTTCCACCAGAGGTCAATCATATAAAGTGAAGAGTGATTTCTTCCAAGCTTCCTCAAAAGATTGAGTGGAAATCCAGGTTTTGCTTTGCTTGCTATAACCTTGCTCTTATGCTCTGTCCCACTGTATTGTCTCTCACACTTCCACGAATGCTAAATTAGTGTTTCAACACACTCACTGTGGATGATGAGCTAAGCAAATTCAAAGACAGAAAAGGGAAACTGCTGTCAGTCACCCAGCAGTTGTCACATTTCACCAAGAAACAACCAGTCAGTCATCAACCACACATTAATTTCCAACCTATGGTTACACCATAGGTTGTTCTTAGAATCATTGTTTCATCTTGATTTGCTTAAATCCACAACAGGAAATTGTCTTACACTAGAATCATTACTTTACATTTATTTGGATAGCAAACGATTTTATCCAAACAAAAATACCCTTACCCTTACCCTATTGCTGATAATCAAGGACCAAATGAACAGTTAGTGGGACTATTGAACGTGTCAGCAATATTGATAGCATGATACAGTATTGATAGATAACACCAAGCGAAACTAAACAGCCATGTGACCACAACCCAACAGCCCAATGAGAAAGCTGAAGTTGTTTCTACATTTGTGAACACTGTGTAGATTAAACTGTATTGAAAAGGAATGATATTGAGGAGTAGTTCTTATCGTAAACACCCCGCCCCCTTCTTAGTCTGTCTTTCGCTTCCTTTTTCCTCAACAGGTCAGTGTCGGCTTTGTTCCTCCTCCTCCTTTCTGACCTTGGCTCTTACACTGACCTTGCTAATCCTCTCATCATCCCCCGACTTTTTGCTCTCTCCCCCTCACTTCCTCTCCCCCGCTCTCCACCTCTTCTCCTTTCCGTATAGAACATAGTTTACATTCCTCCCCTCCCCTAGTTGTGAATGTCAAGCTATGAAAGAATCTTTGAATCCTACAGGATCACATCAACAAATCAGAATGTATTGTACGGTATTGTGCAGGGTGGTTCATCTCATTTCTTGTCTTGATCTCTTCAATCTCTTTTTGTAACTGGTCTCTCTGCACAGACAGACAGTCAGCACAGTATTTAACCTTTAGTACGAGGGTTTTTTACATTGGCCAAACAACCAAAACTAAGCCCTTTGGTCTGACAGAAGAGGGGTCAACTGGATAGTGCATAAGTATTAAGTTTTGAGTACACTGGAGATGTAGTTATTGAGTTCAGTTAGAGCAATAATGGTCAAAGTAAAGTGACATGAAAATGATATTTAATAGCATTGCAAATTAATTAAGTCATTTACACAATGAGGTGTGAGAAACATCAAGCAAAAACTTCACCCTGCAAGTTAAGTTTTTAGCATATACAAGGTGGGGGCAGGGTATCTCCCAGCCTACAGTTTGATTTGTTATTCACAATCACAACCCAGAAGGGAAGAAACTCTGATGTATAACGTCTGGGAATTGTGATGTTAGCTGGCAGGGCCGGATGCAGCCTGCTTTGACTGGGGGTGCAGTGAACATTTCTGGGGGAGTATCATGAGTACGGAAAGGATCGTATTATTTTTTATATTGCTACAATTTTTTAGACTGCTTATCGATCCGAGTGTAAACATTCAGACGTTGTAAACATTCGGGGCTTAGCCCAAATAGGCTACACTCTGTTTTGAAGTTATGTAAAGGTAAGATATGTGATGTTATCCTGTATTCCATGCAGTCGGGACATCTCCCCCTCCTGCACTCCCATAGTGGACAATCTGATGGTGAAACAGCGCTGAATTTAGATTTAGAATTTGAGTTGGATTGTACAAGGTGTTTATGGAACAATTATCACTCAGTACAAGCGCAAATAACACTTCTGGATGAAATCTTCATGATAATGATGAAATGGAGTGAAAAAGACATGTGTGAGGAAAACAAACTATATAAATATTACGAGCAGTAGCGATTTTAGAGCCTTTTTAGGGGTGGGTAAAAAAAAAAAATACTATTTTTAAAATACCTAATGCCTAAACCTCACAGCCAATCATAGGCAGAGTGGGGAGAGGTTTACAGACCAGGGGCGAATCTAGGTTCCCACTTTTGGGGGGGCTAAGCCCCTAGATAAAACCTATTATTTTTCCTGTGACCCAGCAAAACTAGGGGGGTCTGGGGGCATGTTCCCCCAGAAGAAATTTTTGAAAATATCCTTTTAAATAGTGTCCTCTAGTGGGTTTTAGGAAGAGAAATTAACAAATTTTGATTTAAAATATGAAAAAAAAAAAAAAGATTGATGTCACATTCTCATTAGGGGCTGAGCACCCCTAAAGGTCTGATCCTAGAATCGCCCCTGATTACGAGTAACCGTTCTGCCCACATTTGCTTTCTGCAGTCTGACTACAGTACGGTCATCTGCATCGACAATTCCCACTGTCTCCAAAATGTGCGTAGGCCTACAGATGGGTCAGTTTGCGTGGAGGACCACACCTGCATAACCATGCTGTTTTGGGGGTTGTCTTGCTGTGGCCTCCACAGTGCACCTGTTGTCACATTTGCACCAAAACAGATGATATTGATTCACCATCGCTTATGCTACCTAACTGAACAGATTGATATTCCTGAAGTTTCATTGACTAATTTAATGAAATTAAAAATTTGGAGCAATATATATATATATATATACACAGTATATGTTGTTATGTATACTTTATGCAATTTATTTTTATGTAAAATAATCCACAAATGAAGTTAATTATATTTTAATAGATGGCACTATAGCCTACCTATACACAAATACAGATGTTACACCCCACATTACAAAGAAAACTTCATTGCCCAATTTAAGGCAGCCATTTGTTTTTATACAAAGTAAAGTCCCATTTCACAAGATCTTGATGATGCTGGGTAAGGAAAGAACCTTTCACTCCAGAGATGTTACTTATGGACCTTACTTCTCTTCACTAGGGCATCTCTTAGAGCAATCTGGATGGAAAAGGCACAGAACACAACTAACTTAATGCGGATTTGATCAACATGAATCAATATCAGTCAGGTTAACACCTGCAGATACACAACCCAGATGTAATCCAAAAACTAGAATGATTCAGTTAAACACCATATGCACAATGTAATATCAGCTTTCAAGCAATTCACTCATTCACCTGTTTGTCCCTGAAGGAGCGCTTCCCCTTGGTCCTGACGTTCTGACTATGCCTCATCATCATGAAGTTCTTGTTCCTCTTCTTCTCCTTGTTGCTGGTGCTGGCAAACGGGTTGAGCTTTGTCCTCTTATGCACAAACTCTTTCCTGTCTGACCTGCCAGCCTGAAACAGACAGACATGGACCAGGTGCTTAACTGTCAGGAGAGAGGTGAGGTCAGTCACAATGCAGAGCAGCCTTCCTAATAAAGAGACCTACCATTGCCGTTGCCAGGCGTGTTTCCTTGTCTGCCTTAGGTTTCTTGTGCAGTTTCTCAATGTTTCTCAAGGTCAGAAGCTCCCCTCTGAAAAATGTTGCATCATACCACGTCAAGGTAAACAATGAACACGATTCACATTCCAACACAGTATTCCTCTGGATACAATTGTGAGAACAATGGGATCCAAGCCACTTAATAACTTTGTTGAATAAAAAGAAAATCTTTCTAGTACCTGACTGTCACAAAACAAATTATTAGATTAAATTGTCTAATCAGTAGAGTAGCTGAATAGAATAGACTATGTATTAATTCAATTAAATCTAAATGGGGAATTTTGTCATGAACACAGAGATTATATAGTTTGGAATCTTGCAGTCAAAAAGACTATTGGTATATGACAATTCTTGTAGTTATGAAATCCCAGTTCTAGTATTAAACAAAGTTGATCAAGACCATCTGATTGAAATTACCAGTTGCAAACGTGACTCACCTGTTGTCCCCCTCGTCATCACTATCCACCATCTTCCTCTTCTGAGCCTTGCCCGGGGCACCGGTCAGCTCCTTAGCCATCTGGGCCAGGCGGATCTTCTTGAAATCATCCTGGGTGAGGACTCGACTGGAGCTGACAGCCTTGGCCTTGGCCTTCCTCTCCTCCACAGGCATGCTTTGGAGCTTCTCGGCCTGGAGGAGGCACCGGTCAGAACATACAGAGGAGGCACCAGTCAGAACATACAGAGGAGGCACCAGTCAGAACATACAGAGGAGGCACCAGTCAGAACATACAGAGGAGGCACCAGTCAGAACATACAGAGGAGGCACCAGTCAGAACATACAGAGGAGGCACCAGTCAGAACATACAGAGGAGGCACCAGTCAGAACATACAGAGGAACTGCTCAATACGTCATGTTGATTTACAGGTATGTGTGTAATAGACACTGCAACCAGGACGGTCCTCACCATTTCTCCAGCGCCCTCGTCTGAGGAATGGTGCACATCCACCCACTCGCCATCTTCACCACCATCACTTATACTGGCACTCTCCCACCCTTCTGGTCCCCATTAAGAAGAAACAGAAAGTTATTGTACACATTTCTATTTTTAGTTATTCTTTTTAACCTTGTTTAGGGAATTTCTCCAATCCATGAACCATGTACGTGTATAGAGAAACCGTGTTTTTGCAGTCCTCACCCTCATCCTCATCCGCTTCCTGGTCCTCCTCTACTTCTAGGACCTCAGCTCCTGGGATGTAGTCCTTGGACTCCATCTCCCCGTAGTCCTGGATCCTGGCCTCCACTGACGACTCTGTTGGCCTCCCCTGGACACAAGACCATGAGTTGTCATTTGTTCACTGTTGACACACTTTGTCTATGCTCATGTTCTCTGCAACAATTTCCTACCTGGACAGTGTGTGTGTGGGGGGGAGGGTAAATGGAAACATTAGTACTCACCCTGTCTTTCTTATGCAGCATTTGTGGGTTCAGATTCCTGAACAGTTGAATCAGTCCTCTGGCTGACATCATCACATCTAACAGGAAGAGGAAATAAAATCACTAGTTATGTACGAACAACCCTTTTATAGCGATTATATATGTCAAGTAAAGAAACAGGTTGTGACTACGCACTCTTATCTTTGTGAGTCTTGTACTGGACCAGATCCTGGAGGAGGTCCTCTGTTATAGAGAGGGGGCAGCGAGCTGCAACCTCCTTGATGGCGTTGAGGCTACAGATACAGATACCAATCCCCTCATTAGATATACTACTACACATGTGGTATATTTATTAGCAGTTACAGTGTCCACATTTCAGCACACACTATGTAAACAGCCCAGCCACTTTAGGAATCAAGTATCACACACAGTAAGCAATATCTTCCAACAATTGTAGCTCCCAAATTGTTAACAACTTACCCAACGGTCATCACCTCGCCTGAGTTTCTGTCCGTCACAAAGTTATTAGCGATGGTCATGATCACAGGCTCAATGATCTGTGAAGGTGAGAGCAAACGCATCATGTCTCCGACGTGAGCTGAACTATGCTGATTCTCTCTCTGGCTGGATCCCGTCTTACCTCAGGAGGGACTAGCTGGTGAGAGGACTGCGCTGCACACAGAAGGATCTTGGTCACCTCTAAACGGGGAGAAACAGAGAAAGATATAGCATACAATCACTGTCATGCTCCCCCTGTACAACTAGTCCCAAAAATGTTTGACATGTTAAGTAGCTGGAGCACTTACCTCTCTGATGGGGCTGAATAAACCGTTGGACAAATGGGTAGTAGTTGAAGAGGAAGAGCTGTGGGAGAGACACCACTGTCAATATCCAATGCTTGGACTTCGTTTTCTGATGCAATTCCTTGACTGCAGCCATGCCCTTACCTCATGAATACCGACCAGTCGAGATATCAGGTCCATCATCATGATCTTCACCTCAAAGCGCTCTTTGGAGTCCTCCAATTGCTTTAAAAGCTTCTCCGCAAAATCTGGGTATTATAAAAATCCATTGTAAGAGGAATTGCAACAGAGGTACGTTTCATTTTCAAGCATGTGCCAAAGGTGTGGCCCATACCTTGTGGATCATGGATCAGATGGATGGCTGAGAAGTTGAACACCTCAACCTTCTTCTTTTTTTTGTGTTTCTGTATAGAAAACATTGTTCGATGAAAAACAAGTTCCAATAATAGGATGAAGACAAACAAATCTTTGGTCAGAGACAACACAGAAGTTACTACTAGATGGTCATCGACATACCTTGAGGACTTTCATGGCCTTCTCCATTTTCTTCTTGGACTTGGGGGTTTTCTTGTTTGTGGAATATCTCACCATCAAGTCTCTAGCCGACGGCCCCTCTTCCTGGAAACAACAATAAACATGACTTCGATCAGAACTTCTCTCGCAGAAGTCCGTTTTTTCTCTTTAAATCAAACTGGGCTGAGATGACTTATTCTCTGGGCCTGAAGCGAGAGGGAGCAGCTTAGGTTTAGGCCCGGCCCTTTCTGGAAAGGTTACATAAGTATAAGCTCTGTGGTAGAGCATTTGGTCTCAAGAGGTTGCAGGTTTTAATAACGTTTTTTAAACATGCTAAATTAATACATTATTACACGTTATAACATTTCTGAAGGGTTTACAGAACACTTGTGCTTTGCAGATCCCCTCTACCAGCAACATGTTTTGTCAAAGGATAAGTGTGAGACACCCAGTTTGCCATACCTACCATACCTACCTACCTACCTACCCTACCTACCATACCATACCATACCATACCATACCATACCTACCTACCTACCTACCTACCTACCTACCTACCTACCTACCTACCTACCTACCAACCTACCAACCATACCTACCTACCTACCTACCTACCTACCTAACCTACCTAACCTACCTAACCTACCTACCACTCACAAGAACAAGCTTGCTTCTCAGCTGCTGTGTACATGCACACCATCGCCCATACTTGCCTC
Source organism: Osmerus eperlanus (assembly GCF_963692335.1). Classification (NCBI taxonomy): domain Eukaryota; kingdom Metazoa; phylum Chordata; class Actinopteri; order Osmeriformes; family Osmeridae; genus Osmerus; species Osmerus eperlanus. Next base: position 8,300,465 of record NC_085031.1, read on the forward strand.
GGACTCTGAGCCACTGTCATTCTTCTCATCCTCATCTTTACCCAGGAAGAACTTCATGCCTGCTACAAGGATCTGCAAAGGGGCGAAGAAGACAATGTTTTACATTACATGCAAATTTGACACGGAAGTGACTTGGTGTATGTATTCTGAACCCTATTCTGAAGATGTCCAAAAATGTTTTTTATTCAAAAGCTATTTTGATTTGATTATTTAAGATGACTGAGAATAAGGGACAAGGATGGAGATGAAGAGCTCTTACCTTTGTAACTTTAGAGAAACACGCAGTCGTGATGACATTAACAGTTTTGGCATCATTCCTGTGATGGATAGCAGATAGACACAGTGAACAATGATTGCATTTCTTTTTATTACAGATCTGCTTCAAACTTTTGGTAAATAGCATTAATACTCACCATATGTTCCTCTTATACAGTTCCACCATCACATCAAGAGAGATCTTGGCTGCAATGGGATTACTGTCTCTCAGCATGGTGTACATGAAGTTCTGTAACATCTGGAGACAAAAACACACGCACAATTTAGATACATTTGTGATATTTCCACAATGCCTTCCTGTTGCCTGACAGCTTGCACACAGTGTTGGTCATGTCAAGCTCTGGTTTCCCTTTTTAAATATAAAAACCAGAAGACCCTTTTAACACCAAGACCCCGCAAAATTGCCTTGAAGGAGACCCATCAACATGCCAGCTTGGCTTGTTTACACAGAATCAAACAAAGCCGGCATAATGCTGCCACGTGTGCGCTTTTAGATAGCATGCCTGCTTTTTCATACAACGGAGACCTCCCATTTCATGTCCGTACCTTTAACAAGCTGTGTAAAAGGGGCTAGTGTTTCCAGACTTTGGATGTGAATTGTGCTGGTGCAGGATAGGCTATATGTGTATTCTCATTTTAAATAAACACAAGGACAGGAAATATACAGTTTGTTATGAGGATTGATGGTATAGTTTGCGTTTACCAATAGGCTATATAGATATAATAGAAGAAAACAATTGATACAAATATTGCAGATGGAAAGACTTGTGATACTGAACTGGGTCGATCGTTTCCCCATCCCTGATTTCTAGATACACTTACCGTGTTGGCTTTGTTGTTTTTGTGCTTGGCGTTGATGTTTTTGATGTCAGCCACAATATGTGTGTACAATGTCTGGGAATAGATTGCATGTGAGGGTTAAGTGTGGTAGACAGGTGGATATATACAGATGCAGCTGGTTCAGATACAGCAGGCTTACCTTCCTTAGGAGCTTGTCATGACATCGCAGCAATTCAAAGAACAATTCCAGAAGACCTGTGGGGTTGATGAGATTTTTGTTCCTCAGGAGAATCAGGGCTTTGCAGAAGGTCTGTGAGAAGGAATGAAAAACATGACAACATGTTACTTATGAATATGGCTTAGCTAGCTAAACAAACCCCATAGCGTCAATCATTATGTCCATAGTTTCCCTCTCACCATTCGTAAGTCTGATTCTAAGACCGTGTGATGGCTCAGAAGCAACTCTGTCAACTCCTGGGGGAACGTGGAGAGCTGCTGCAGATAGCAGTGCCCGACCTGAAAGACAAACAGTCAATATAATCATCCTATAGGCCGGGGGACACATGACAGCGTGTTTCATTTATCAGTCACTCTTAACCAAAGTGACATTGCTAAATGTATAGTAGTGATTGGGGCCTGGATGTTGATTACTGTTTTCAAGTGTAAATGATAAAATCACGACATTAAAAACACATGATCTGGATTCTTACTAACCTGAGCCAGAAACATGACCAGGTCTCCAAGCTCTTTATTTGGCTTGTCAGGCTGTAGCTTGAAAATCTGCACATTGGACTGATAATGTCGGTACTGTTGCAGGAACTGCAGAAAGAAATGTGTACCAAAATGTCAACGTAATACATTCTTAAAACCCTGACATGATATTCTAACGTGTGTAGGAGCAAACCTCGATGTAAACGTGTTTGCTGTACAAACATCTCATATGTTTGTTTGACAATTAGTTTTACACATGTCAGCTAAGCTAACCAGCTGTAACATCCAGCTAACTAGCTATCAACTATTAGCGTTGGTTGACTGACCTCTTCAGTGTATGATTGAGGATCTCTCTTGATAAGGTTTTGCAATTGTGGAAGATTATTTGGCAATTTGTTGTTGTGTCGACCCGACATGATTACAAATTATTTGATATTCACTTCCGTAAAACTTGAACGATAACTAGCAAAACACCAGCGTGGCTTATGAGGGGGTCGCCATGTTTTGACTCATCTACGGGTAGGCTCTTTGGTCAAGCTACTTCTTTTAATATAATGGCAGATTGCAACGAAGGTTAAGAGATGGGTTACCGCCACCTACTGTTCGGGAGTGTGAAGCCGGCGGCCTACACTATACTATCAAAAAACAAATATACTGTACATATTTGGTCAAACTAAGCGAGTGTTGCAAGAAAATAGAAAAAATGACCGGAAAACTCCGGCCATTGATAACAGAACTGTTGTAGACTATATGTATAATCTCAACGTAGTATACATTTAAATGCCTTAAAATAATATGATTTTGAATAATTAGGTTCATAAAAAGGAGTAGGGAGTCAGATGGCTGAGCGGTTATGGGAAGCGGGCTACTAATCAGAAGGCTTCCGGTTCGATTCCCGGCTGTGAAAATGACGTTGTGTCCTTGGGCAAGGCACTTCACCCTACTTGCCTCGGGGGAATATCCCTGTACTTACTGTAAGTCGCTCTGGATAAGAGCGTCAGCTAAATGACTAAATGTAAAAAAAATATTATCGGGTCCTGGTCTGACCAGGGCCCCGATTTGTATCAGAAAAAAGACGCAAGGATCTCTGCTTGACCCCACCAACTCTCACGCAAGCACACTTCCCAATATCCCAGAAATGGTACCCGTCCCGGAGAGCCAGTCGAGTGGTGAACAGAGCCGGTCGAGTGTAATTCATAGTCCAGAGTCATAGTCAAAATTAATTAAAAATAATAAACCATTCAAGGATGACATCACTACTGTTCACAGTGCTGGCAGCACTTCAGCTGCTCAACTGCTCTGGTGCTGCCACAACAAAATGTATACCAACCATTAAAAAAAAGCAATTCAGTTGTTTTACCATTTTCATTTTAATGTAAAAAAACAAGTATACACATCAGAGTTGTAAAATATAGAAGACATCATGTTAGTAGAGAGATGAGGTGGAAACACCACTCACAGTAAGAAAGTACACACGCGTACACACACAGAACTAGCGATACTGAAGAAAAAGACAGTAGTTTACTATATAAGAACAGACATCTCCAGATGTTTACATAATCTTACACATTATCATTGCTAAAAGAATATGCTGTACTTTAAATGAGAATGTCACTGTTTTGTATTCCACTCGCTCTTTCTACACCCCCAGCTAGGCCCCTCCCCTTCTCCCCTTAAACAGGATTAGGTACAAGCTTTGAGAGATGTGCCATATAAATAAAGGGAAGCCTGGTCCTACCACGAGGAAACCAGGATTCTGGAATGCCATCCTGAAACATTAAGATTCAAATACAGACACAATACAGCAGCATGCCTGCTTGTGCTTTAGTCCAGAAGGCATTCTGGGGGCTCCCGAGACTGTGCACTGTTGTTTTAGTGTATCTGTGAGTGTGTCTGTGTGGATGTGTGTATATGCGGATGTTTGTGTACGTGTGGGGGGCTGACTGTGCAGACGTGTTTGTGCATATGTACAGTATGTATTTGTGTTTGTATTTGGTGTGTGGGTGGATGTGTTTATGCGTTTGGGTGTGTTTGTGGGACTGCAGTTCTATTTGTGAGTGTGGCAACAGAGGAGTAACAGAGGCAGATCAAATAAAAAAGATCCCACCCTTTAAAACAGACAGACACACATACAGACCCCAGAGAAAACAGGATAAATAGCAAAACCTTTACAACACAACAACTGTCTTCTGGTTTGTGATAAAACATGTCAAATGCTACACTCCCTCTTTGCTGTGAGGGAGACAGAGAGAAAGAAAGAAAACATGTAAGAGAATGATAGCATTTGATGTACATCATACTTTCTACATCCTCCCCTACACTCTTTCATATTCATCTTTAATCCACTCATCTGTCAGCACACAGAGGTGCCAAAACAAGTACCTGTGTGTGTGTGTGTGTGTGTGTGGTCAGAAAAATACTGAGCTTGAAAGAGAATGACAGAGAGAGAGCTCTTCAACTATCTGGCATCCTGGTCTCTCCCTCTCTCCTGGTCTCTCCCTCTCTCCTGGTCTCTCCCTCTCTCCTGGTCTCTCCCTCTCTCCTGGTCTCGCCCTCTCTCCTGGTCTCGCCCTCTCTCCTAGTCTCGCCCTCTCTCCTGGTCTCGCCCTCTCTCCTGGTCTACAGGAATGTATGGGATGATTGTCCACCCACTGGAGGAAGGACGGGGATGGCAGAAGTAGGATGAGGTCAACAGGGCGTTCAGGCGTGTGTTCACACAGGCGCGTGTTCACAGTTTGACTGCCACAACACAAGCTCCAGCCCTGCCCAGACACAATGGTGCCACCTAGAGGCCAAATACATAAAAACAAGCAGATTAAGAAACACCGTTATTGCTGAATAAGGTAAAGAAACAACAGGCTGCTTCTCAGCAGCAAGGACTGGGAGACTGGTCAGATTTTACACACTTCACTGTGACTGAACATGTGTATATGTGCTTGTCTATGTGTACTGTATATATCCATGTGTGTGTGTGTTTGTATGTGATATACCTGCGTCCACTCGTTGGTCTGAGGGTCGTAGGCCTCCACAGCATTGAGATACACCTGGCCATCGTAACCACCAACAGCATAGAGACGGTCACCAAGGAGACACACACCCACTGCATCCCTACTGATGCTCATGGGGGCGACCGCCGTCCAAGCATCTGTCTGAGGGTCGTACCTATACACACACACACACAAAATGTTATCCTCACCTATTCCCCTCACCCATCCCCCATTTTCCTCACCCATCCACCCATCCATCTGGTCACCCCTCACCTTTCCACACAATCACTGAGCCGTGAGGCAAGGGAGGAGGCGGGAGCATCGTGCCCTCCGATGGCATACAAAAAGCCGTTCCAGGTGGCCACGCCCACCCCCCCACGCCGGTTGGCCATGGGTGCACAGCAGCTCCACCTGTTGGTGTGAGGGTCAAAGCACTCCACAGACCTGAGGCAGGAGCTGCCGTCACGACCACCCACAGCATACAACCTGGGGGGAGAGAGATCATCTTCACTTACTCCCTTCCTTCCCTTTCTCACTTCCTCACTCCACATGCTGCTCTGTGAAGGTTTACTTTATATAATGGTTATTTTTATTAAATAACTAAAAAACGAAGACAATTCGACATGAACTTAAAATACTGTGAACAGTTTATCACTATTTCTTGTACAACAGTTAAGCAACTGAAATGTTGTGAGCATGACAGCCATACTGTGAAATGTATGTGTGCGTGTGTACTTACTTTCCATTGAGGACTGCGACCCCCACTGTGCTTCTGGGCGTGGCCATGCTGGCAATGAAACTCCACTGACGAGCTTGGGGGTCCCACCTGGAGCAGAGAGGGTTAACACAAACACACAGTCACACCATTGTACTGATCCCATCAGAAGCCCGACCCCCACAGAGCAGGTATACAGTTAGGGCCATACATATTTGGACAGTGACACCATTTTTCATAATTTTGGCTCTGTAAACCCCCACAATGGATTTGAAATGAAGCCACTGAGCTGTAAAGTGCAGCCTTTCAGCTTACATTCAAGGGGTTGAACAAAAATATCTACACTCCTCTACTCTTTTTCCCCACTTTTTTTTTCATATTACGAAAATGAGTGTTGCGAAAGCCACTCAACATAACAAACAACATTTTAGGATCACTGAATACTCATAATTTGCCTGCAAAGTAAGCTTATTAAGGCATGTTTTCTAGTCGAGTGTTCACCAATTCTCCAGTACTGAGGGTTAAGGGTGCAGTACCTTTCTACAGTACTGAGGTAGCTCCAGCCATCGTGACCTCCTACTGCATACATAGGACCCTCCAGGACTGCAACACCTACAAACACACAATCACTACTTTACATCCACACAGTGTGTGTGTGTGTCCATGTTTGTATAGGTGTGTGAGCGTGTGTGTGTGATCCTACCCAGGCCGTGTCTGTGTGTGGACATGGGGGGCATGATGCTCCAGCTCTTGCTGAGGGGGTTGTAACACTCCACAGTGTTCAGAGTCTTCAGGCCGTCACGCCCCCCCACCACATAGAGACGGTTGTCAAGGACCGCCACACCAAACTGGAGTCTCCGCCCACACATGGTTGCCACCTGTCTCCACGTGTCTCTACGTAGACAGTACTGTTCTATACTGGTGGCACCTGGTAGCAGGGAGAGCGATGGAAGAAATGATATCGGTTGCGCATTTGTGTTGGTGTGAGTTTGTGTGTCAATGTTTGGTGGCATCCATGCCATGTGTGTGTTACCTTTGGTAGCGTCCATGCCCCCCACGGCGAACAGCACGCCAACGGTGGCCTTGCGGGGTCGTGTGCGGGGGCTCTGCAGCAGTGGCCGTCGTTGGGGCAGCAAGTGGTACTTCATCCCCTCCATCAGCAGTCGCTGGCACTCCACACTGTCCCTCAGCAGGGACACAGACTCCAGGTCAGCCAGGAACTAAAACACACGCAGCAAGAGAGAGGACTTGTGAAGAACTGTTCCGCACGTCTCTTCAGGGACGGTGCGACCGTTCAGTTTGCTTCTCGGTTCATAAGTATTGAGCAATCTGTGGATTGGGGAGAGAATCGAAATACTCTTGACATGAATAAGGATCATGCGATGCCCAGTGTTTGGTGACCAAGTCTCTCTGTGGCATGAAGGTCCAAAGGCAGAACAGCGGAAGGGAGGGAGGGACAGACAGAGGGAAGGACAGTGTCTCCTGACCTGAGGTTTCAATAAGGGCAGGCGAATATGAGCCAGGAGGGAAGGCAGATACTGTTGTCTGGAGGGGCAGTCATGGCGGACCCAGCCCAACAGTGCCGTCACCACGGTTTCCTCGTCGGGCACGTTCATGTCGTCGGAGGAAAGGAGTCTCTCCATTTCTTCTAGGGGAAGGAGGAGGAACTCCTGTCCCGCCACCACCTCCACAAAGTGTTCCTGGATAGAGGGAGGGAGAAGGAGCAAAAGGAGAAAGGGAAGGAAGGAGGGACAGAGGAGAAAGGATCAGTATTAATTGTTTTGCCACATACCGCCTTCCTCCTTGGGTGTCTAGGAGATACTGTTCTCATCCACAGTGTGTGTGTGTGTGTGTGTGTGTGTGGGGGGGGGGGGGCTAAGAGACCACTTCAACATCATCTGCGGTGAAAGAGCAAGGGCACGAGATGGAGACAGACAAAAGGAGGAGAACGAGTACGAGAGAGACGGACAATTAGAGACCGACATGGAGGGTGAGGGACAAAGACAGAGAGAAGTTGAAGAATGCCATGAAAGAAAACATGACATTCACAAAGTGATGTCGTCGTGCCGCTGCTATGGTGACCATGTGAAAAGCCAGTTCCCTCACGTTTTCATTCATGGCTTTCTTTCCTTCTGTGTGGGAGTGTGTATGTGTGGGGTGGGCATGTGTCTGTGTCTTCAACTGCACCATGGTGTAGACATATGCAGCGTGCTGCAGCTGGGAGCAGCCCTGGGCGTCGGCATAGGAGCAGATGCCCAGGCAGTTGGAGGGGTGCAGCTGCTTGGTGAGGAAGGAACAGCAGGCCTGGACCACAGAGGACAGCTGGAGTAGACATGAGGCCGACAGCAGAGACTCAATGGTGTCCTCCCTTAGCTCGACACGACCTAGGAAAGACACACACACACACACAATGTGCAGTAGTTGTGTGTATGTTGATCACAAATTGAAGAAGAGAGCTATAAATCTTCCTCCCCCTTTCCTGTGTTAGATAGGACTGTGAGTGTGTACCTGTGTAGGCATACTGCACCAGGGCCCAGAGGGCATCAGGATCCACCCCTTCCATCTTCACCTCCTCCTGTTTGGCCTCACGGACATCACTGGTGAACATGGCAGCAAAGTAATCTGACACAGAGGAGAGCACCAGTCTGGGTGGGATTAGAACAGAATAGACAGCCTGACACATGGAAGTCTGACACATGGAACTATGGGTGAGGGGGGGGGTCTAATCCCACGCAGGCGTGGGATTAGACCCCACGCCCTGCTGTTAGCAGAAATGTATTTGCAAGAAGGCAGAGCGTGAGAAAGTGAGGTTTTTCCACTCGAGATGACTAAAGTACCTACTACTTCTACTACTAAAGAGAGAAACGGCAATAAAACAATTATATGGTTACTTAAACAGGATTTGTTAAATAAGCTTGCCTCTCACACCAGTAAGAGGGATTACACGCACGCACTACTCAACTCACACACTACTCACGACTCAGAATGGAAACAAGATTCCATTCTATTCTACTATATAGGGAACTGATAGTTTTCCATGCCATTGGCAGAGTTTATATCTAATAGGTACTCAGGAGTGTAAAACAGATGAGTTCCTTGGGACATGGGGAATAATCTACAAAAGGGGGCAGAGCAGGGGGGGGTGAGAGGGAGAGGATGCTGAGCTTGTGATCTCTCACAGCACAAACTCCTGAGTCAACTCTAAATACGCTGTGAAGGTATATGAATGGTTTATTCAGAACTTATGGTGCGTTTGCGTGAGCACGCGTGTGAGAGAAAGCGAGTGTGTGTTAGGATTCACACACACATGCACCTTTACAGCAGGCTCTTTCTTACGAGGTCTTTCTCAGGCTGTCCTCCTTAAATCGAGGAGGACAGGGACGACACCATGTTTGATATCTCCCTCCCTCCCACAGGCCCACACATATTAGCATCAGAGGATCAGTCCACTGTAAGATGTGGGCATGAGAAAGTGTGTGTGTGTGTGTTACCTGTGTGCAGGTATCCTCCTGTCCCTGGCCACGAGGGTGACGTCACACAGCTGTTGCGTGTGGAGGTAGGTCTCCATCTTGGAGAAGGTCGAGTTGGCATGCGAGGCGGCAGAGAACACACACTCCTCTGGACACACACACAGCTCCATAGACACGCATGAGGACAGCGTTGCACTGCTGTTGGACGTCCTGCAACGACACGCACGCACGCGCACACACACACACACACACACACAGAGAAGGAGAGCATGCTTAGTGAGGCTCGAGGGTTTAAAAGGAGAGTGAAAATATGGTGTGGGCTGTATTTGTGTGGTTGTCTAATTCATAAGCAGAGGTCCATCATGTGCGCTGTGTGCATCAGACGATTGTACCATTAGTTTATTTGGTGCTGTACTGTATGTGCGTTTGTGTGTTCTGAGTATGTGGGTCTACATGCTGCCAGAGGAGGCTTTGAAGTGGGGAAACGTCCACCCTCTAGTCCACTTAATGAAGCCTGGCAGTGGCTCAACAGGGACAGTGTTTGTGTGCGTGTGAGACAGAAAGAAAGAGAAAGAGAGAGAAAGCGAGATGTTTAGGAAGATTTATACTGCTTAGATGCTACATACATGCAAACATTTTACACTCAGTGAAACTCTCTATAATCCAATAGCAACGTGTGCACACAAACACCTTACAAAGAGGCATAAACCATTTGCATCATACTGCCTATGTGCATGAAGCAAACCATCATTCTTCAACTACGACAGTGAATACAAAAGATACTGGTCAAACGGTACACACACACACACATCAAGGATGTTCAACATTTGTGTACAAGCCTTAATGAGAATACTTTATGCATTTGTGTGTATATTAGAACACTTGATTACACAGATCATCACAATTGACACATAGTTCTGGAAATGTTTGACATTTAATTCATTGAGGAGACGCTTTCATCCAAAGAAACGTACAAATAGAGCACAGTGTACAAAGTAAAACAGAAAATAAAAGATCAGAAGTGCATAGGTCAGAGGACAATAGTTTTAAACCCAAAGTGGGCAAGTGAGGGAGGAAGCCATACAGACAGCGAAGCATGACACATGTGTTCCTGTAGGCTTAGTCATTACCTTATAGGTTCTGTCTGGACACTGTGGACAGATACTGACGGATGTCAATGTCAGTAAGTGGGAGTTGCCTAAGCTCTAAAAATGCTGGATGATTGGAGATAAACTCCTACATTCATTGCAGAGGGGGTTTTGGAAACTAGCTGCAAAAATAGTCCTTTAGCATTTTTGCAATCAGATAAGACCACTGGCTGACCTGACAAACTCAAATGAAGGGGCTAAATGTAACAACACAGTAGGCTCATTATTCCTGCAAACGGGATAACAATATCAGCTATGTGCAAAAAATTGTTTTGCCTATCGTACCTGCACGAGCTGGAGTCGGTTTCCGCGTGCTTCCTATTCTCAGGTCTGGATGCCGTTGTCTCCTCTTCAGTTACCGGAACAGAAACCAGCAATAGCGGCTGTCGCACTTGAGTCTCGCCGGGGGGCTCCGTATTTTGTAGTGGGCGAGAGTGTGATAATGACGGCGAGGAGACCCACGACAGCGCCGCCGAGCTCCTACCCTCCGGTGCACTGATAGAACGAGGACAAACCGAACTCTCGGTTGCAGGTGAAGCAGCTCCGGGAATGTTGCTACTCCCAACAGATTCCATCAACTTTCCGTTGTTGGCGTTACATAAATTCGCACAATTGCTACTACTGGTCGTAAGACCGTTTCTCCCAGTGCTGACGTTTGACGTGCTGGCATCTGCGTTACAGCCACTGACTGATGGGTTCTCTCCGGTGCTGTCGTCCGTACCTTTCCTTTTTAAGAAGTCTCCCAACGGTGGGGTATGAGGCGGAGGGACCGTGGGGTGACCAAACCACCGCCATCTGATCCTGAGGATCTGCTTCACATCAAACTCCTTCCTCGAAGAACTCGAGTTACTGCTCGACATCCCCGGTTTCTAAACGTGAGAAATGGCGGGGAGCCTTCGTGCAGTTAACGTATCGTACTGTAAAGCTAATCGTCTCTCGGCAACAGAACGCCTGAAAACTGCGACCAGAGGCAACGTTTATGGATGGGCGTGAGAGTGAACCTATGTGTACGCGTAAATGAGCGAGTGATAGAGTGAGTGAAAGAGTGAGAGAAAATAACGCAAGACAGTTTCGAACGGTACTCATGCTCCCACCTCTTCTACATTATAGGCTCTGTATGATCCTTGCGCGTGCACGCACACACACACACACTATGCAAAAAGGGTGTAGGCTACAGCATGTATAAAGTACAACTGGAAACAACAGCATTAGACTGCATTAGAGAGGACTAGCCTACTGTAATGAAGATTATTGTACAGAAAATGACTGTTAGACACTACTGAGAGGACTACAGTAGTCAGCCTACAATATTGTGGAGAGAGGACTAAACTGGAGAGACAGTAGTAGAGTGGACTGACTAAAATCAAGTCCTAAGTCCTTGAATGTTTGTGGATTTAGAACTTGGCATCCAGCTTTATGTTACATTCTGCACCATGCAGCCTAACCTGTTTGTTTCAGTAGAGTAGAGCTTCAGCACCAGAACATTGCTGAGCAGAGATACACACTGACAGCATGTGCGCTGACACTAACGCACACATGCATACAGCCCCTCGGGGAAGACATAAAACTTAAAGCCGATTGGTCAATAAATACCAGGCTGTGATCATTGGTCATTTGGCAAGGGTGTTCTTCATCTGTCTAACGTTAATGGTCTTTATTGTGGTGATCTGAAGCAATCATTCAGATCATTCAACTCTCTTACAACCCGACATGCAAAGTGTCCTTGGTCATATAAACGCACTTAAAAGTAAAACACACAAACACCCTCCCTGTATCTTTCTGACACATCCAGGTATAGCAGCCATCTGGGGGAGCCCCCCCACTCTGTTCTTATCCCCCTTTCCCTCTCTTTCCCTACATCTCCATCTCCCCCTCCTCTTCTCATTCTTATGCCACAAGGTTACAGAGACCTCCACTTCCCCTTCTCCCTTGTACTCTTTCCCCATCTTATTCAATTTCCTACACACATCACAATAAGATGCACATGGGACGTGTGTGTGCAGGCTGAACAGCCACACTTCCTGGCTTGATCAGTTGATCCCAGGAGAGGCTGGGAGGGGCCTGTCAGGACCTGTCTTTTGTACACACCCTGTATACTAGGATGAACACACACACAGTATAAATAATATAACACACAGGCAGCATGTTAGCACCACAAACCAGATACAAAAGCGTGCACACACACACACACGGTCTGGCTGTCTTGCTCTGCTGTAATCAGGTGGCTGGCTGTCTGTCCTTGAGACTGAGAACAGGATCAGACTGGCCAAGCAAATAATTGCTTCCCTACAACACTGAGCCTCGGCATGTGTTTGTGTGTGTGTGTGTGTTGGCATGGTTGTAATCAAGTAATCTGGAAGTTTTATAGCTCTGCAATTTAACACCAGACAGAACATGCAGAGTAAATGGCAACCTTTGGTGTGTCTCACAGTCTGACCACCTTCTGTAGTCAATATTTTCTCTTCCCTCATCTACTGAATCAGCCAACAGCAGCCTCATACACACATCAAGGACATTATCTGCATTCTGTGTGCAGGTGCATGCGGGTGCGTGTGTTTGTGAGGGTGCGTGTGTGTGTGTGTGAGGGTGCGTGTGTGTGTGTGAGGGTGCGTGTGTGTGTGTGAGGGTGCGTGTGTGTGTGAGGGTACGTGTGTGTATGCCTGCACTCCAGATCCATTTATCATGTCCCAGTTTTTCCTCTTATGAAAATAACTTTGACAGCATATCTCTTCATTATCCTCTCTTTCTCATCTACCATTCCTCTCCACCATCTTCATCTCTAATCCATCCCTTCTCTCCCCCCCCCCCCCCCCCCCATCTCCTTGATTCCATCTCTCCATCTTCCCCTCCATCCAATCTTCATCTAAGACAGTCTCATTGAAATCTCTGCCCTCATCCCCTCCTCTCTGAGACACTGAGACAGCGTCCGGCAGTAGATCCAAAGCATAAACGTTAGTTTGACCTCGGATGTCCAGTCAGAGACTTTATGCGTGTGTTCAAATGTACAGGGTTTGAACAGACAGAGAGTCAGAAACACCCTAACTGATAGGGTAATATAATAACGCTACACAACATGAACCTGCACACAAACACACACCCCACCATCCTTTAGACTTACCATGAAGTAAACTACCCAATTACTTTGATCCATGCCTGTTGCCCTGGGGATTGCAATAGCTGTGTTCTCCTATCTAGGTACACAGGTACACACACACGCACCATATTGCCTCACATCTGGCTAGGCTGTTGTACTCACTCAATGACCAAGAAAAGGAAGGAATTGAGGAAAACATACTCACACATACTGATGAGGCAGGAAGCATGGCAAGCATGCATAACATGTATAGAAGGGAGTCCTGTGTGGGATGCAGTGGGTGAGCTTTAACCATTACTCAGAATTTATTTTCTGACTATGACATGTTATGAGATCATTAGCATGGCATTTAGTGGATGCTGAGTCAGCAGTTGTAACTTGTTCAACTACATGCTCTTATGGTTCTTCCCTTTTGGACTTATTTAGTTTTCACAATGTATGCTTCATGTTTTGGCTACCCGCAATGTTTGGCGCTATCTAGTTGTTATGATCAGTGACCTATGCACTTTTGTAAAACTGGCTTTGGATAAAAGCATCTGCTAAATGCATACATGTAAATGTAAGCAGTATCACGGGCCCCTAATTGGCCATGAGGCTATTAACACCTCATGTATTAGTAACCACCATAGATGTGCAATACCAACACAAATCGTGGGGCAATGGTATACAAGGCCTTAAAGCTTCCCCGCTGATCTCTGGACAGTGTCAGCGGGAGTGTAGTGTTCAAAAGGGGTAAATTAAAATGGAATGGGTTGGCGTTAACCCTAAATTAACCCTAACCCGCTCAGTACTTTTCTTGGTTGTTCCATGGTGGGGCAAACAATTCTTGGTGTGGCTGTGGCCCAACCAAGCCATACCCTGCCGCCGCCCATGCTGAAAAAAGTATCCACTTTCAATATTGTCCAGCATTTATTCCATAAAGACAACCCTGCGAGGTCAGTTGTTCAAGCGCTTAGTGGAGCTCAGCTAAACGATGTGTAGCCTATAACTAGTGAAACTCAACGCTATGTGTAGTGCCAGGAACATGGCTGAAACGAAACCTGTTGCGAAACCTGCCACAAATATATTTTGGGGGGAACCTCGAGCGCTCGTCCAAACAACGTCAAAAGCGGCATCGCACGTCCTTGAGTCGTTAAACTGACACAGGTGCAAATTAGAATTTTGCAGTGCCAGGTTCTTGACATAATCGTGGGACACTCCTTGCCCTAAAATCCCACTAAACCACACACAGAGCCAGAGATTCCTTTCATTATTATATATACACTACCAGTCAAAAGTTTGGACACATTTTCCCATTATAAACATCGTTGTTGAGTTTTTAAAACAAAAAAGGGTCACTGCAGCCGCGCGATATAGGCTATGGGGCACAGGAATAACAAAAGAAAGGTCCTTATGCTTCACATCTTGCCGCACGCCAGAATTCAGTACTGACATTGGCCTAATTTGCAAATTTAGCAGTGTAGTTAGTCCACTCCTATAACATTCATAGTGCCGAGGCCATGAGAAACACCAAGCTATCTTCCGTGTTCCTGCCGCTTTCGAGTCATCATTGGCTGGGCGTATCATTTCCCAGTGGCAGTTTTCAACTGGTGTTTTCGTTTAGTAAACATGATATAATTTGTGTGCGTTAAACATTGACAGGTTGTCATTGGGAAATATCAAGCGGTTTCTTACCTTGCAACTTCACTTTGATGTTTAGTTGTGGATTGTTAATCTCGTTTTGATTGTTTCCATGTTTGCTGTGAAACTGGTTGAGTTCCCGAGCACGAGAGAATTAGTAATCGGAAACGCGTGACACCCGGTGGCCAACAATAATTAAATTACTTTTTTACTTTTTTTTGTATGTCAGTCAACATATTTGATTTGATGAAAAAACTGTCATTTTAGGCATTGAATCTTGTCCGTCGAGAACAAGAAAAATAATAATAATGGGGACTTCTATTATTGAAGTTTATATTAGGTGAAGTTTTGGCAGCAGGCTGTTTTAATATCGGTATTCCTTGAGAGAGATATTACTATCTTACTCAGCGGCATATGTCGTATGCACCATAATGATAACAAGGAACCTGCCAGCCTTACTGTCAGGTTTAGAATAGGGTAGATAAACTAGTTGTCTGTGGGTTTACTGTACAACATGTTGTGCAACATTATTTGGATCGTCAGGTAACAGACAACCACAGTTATCGGGAGGTAGACTGTGGTTGCTTGTAGGGGTGACAGTGTTGTTCACCTGTGGTTGGCTATGTAGGCCATGCATGGCCTCTCAATATCTAGTCAAGTAAACAGAAACTCTCAATCACATACATGCATGCGTGCACGCCACACTCACAAAAATACACATGTACACACGTATAGATGCACACACACCTACACACACACAATGGTCATGTAGTGGACAAGCATTGGTATAAATCATATTATAATACTTGAGCAATTATGGTGAATTTAGTCATTGTGATTTCTGCATATGGTCGCATTTTCCTGTCCTCACTATAGATTTGATAATTTATCAGACCCCAAGGACAGCCCCAAATGACTGTCATAATGTACTGTTTCTTTCTCCATCACATACACAATGATAACGTACTCTCTCTTTCATACACTCAAGTGTTCGGATGAAGAATTGTCTGTCACATAGGGACAGGAAATGTAAGAGGAAGTCTTGGGCGGTGAGTGTGTAATTTGCTACAGCTTCTCTGAAACCACACATTTATTTGAGTGACTACATGTGCGAGAAGGAGAGAGAAGAAGAACAGAAGAACGTTCTAGAACCATCTATATCCCCACAGAAGTCAAGCACTAACAGTTAGGTAGGAGAGTAACTTGTGCGTTTGTCGAATGTTTGTTTGCTCAACCGTGTGTCTGTTGAGGCAGGAAGCATACATCGCAAGGAAAGATTGTGTGTTTGTATGCATGTTGCCATGACGAAAGCAGCACTCATCAAACTCTTCATATTGTTCATCCTCGCCTTCATCATCTGCCTACCAGAATTCTTCATTACAACTAGAGGTTGGTGAACCAATAGGCTTAGATCCTTTCTAGCAGAAAGTAATGTGTGTGTGTGTGTGTGTGTGTGTGTGTGTGTGGCAGTGCTCACACATCAAATACATGTACACAGACTTATCAGAAATCCCTTTGTGTACCTGTGTCTCTCCAGCAGTGTTGAGAGTGAACCTCCACTGTCACCGCTATGATCCCTGTGACGGGCTGGACAGAGGAGAGAGGGCGGATAAGGGAAGGGGGGAGAGTGGGATTAAGGAGTTTTGTGACTCCCCTCTGGTCCCCGGAGGTCAGGGTGGCATGGCTTCTGAAAAGCCTCTCTGCTTCAAGAACAATACGAACAGGAAGAAAAACAGGAATAGTACAGTAACCACCAGTGGCCATGCAGACAGTGGCTGGTATATGTGTGACGTGGATGTGGACTTTCTGGATCTCCATGGCAATGCCTCTCTCTCAGGTGGGTTTGCTCCTGGGATAAAAGTAATATGTCGTTAATCACAACTTCATACATTTAGCAGACGCTCTTATCCAGAGCGACTTACAGTAAGTACAGGGACATTCCCCCCGAAGCAAGTAGGGTGAAGTCCCTTGCCCAAGGACACAACATCATTTGGTTGGCATAGCCAGGAATCGAACTAGCAACCGTCTGATTACTAGCCCGATTCCCTAACCACTCACCCATCTACCCCTTCTTTACCCCGACCTCTTTTCCCAACTCATGTCTTTCCAACCTCCTTATCTCCTTCAGTCCATCCCCACATCTCAAGGGGAAGAATGACAAATCTTTATTTTTATATTTTTTAACATTTATAAGATACATTTGAAGTTCGTAAGAATTTTCCTACCTGCAATTCATAGAAAACTCCTCAAATATCATCTTAAGAACATCAATATTTTGGTGAATAAATGGTTTGCTTTGATGATGCCTTGCCTGATTCAGTAAGCCTACCTACATTGATAAATCTGTAGCTAGCCTACAATTACTTTTCATCTTGGCTAGTTAGTAGCACCTTGCGATAACTTTCAAATATAGTGTTGTGTGACAGATGTTAGTTTTAATGACTTCCATCTCAAATACAAACATCCATTACAACTATTTTGATTAGTAAGGAAATTATTTTTCCAGTACACTTGATAGCTACATGTTTGATTAATAGCTCACTACACTTGACAGCTAAACATTTGAGTCCTTTTTATGTATGATAATATTTGTTTACTAATGTTTACTATGTTACTATCCAATACATATCTGAAGCATATTACCTTTTTTTTTTACATAAGACAATTGTGAGGCTATCCCTGCTTAAAGAGGTTGTTTACTATGATTTCTAAGAAAAAATATTTCAATAATTTGATTCCTTCTTAAGTTTTTCCTAAGAAATCTTAGGAACATTCTTAATAACCTTTTGGGGGGAATACAATACTTTCTGAAACAATTTCTGAAGTAGAGTAAAATAGCATTTAATAATACATTTGTGTTGCGTTTTTTTCAAATAAATTTGTGAATTTGGTCCCAAGGTGAGAGTGTAGAGTTGTGGATGGTGGTCCAGTCAGTAAACGTCACCCTCTATAGCCACCTCAAGCATGGCTCTATAATAAACACACCAGAGGACCAGAGAGAGGAAGAGGAGACAGTGAGATTATTAAACTGCTGCCTTCCAGGCTTACACACTTACAAATCAACCAATCACAGCAAGTGTCTCCTCCAAATGACCAATCAGAAGATCCTGGAGTCCCAGACACAGTCACCGACACCCCCCCAGAGAAGTAAGTCTGAATAGTCTGTATTGGCCTCCTCTCTACTGTCATCTCTTTCTCTCTCTTCCCTAACCTCCTCTCATTTACTTGATATGCTCTCTCTCTCCTCTGCCCCTGGCCAGATGAGGGTTGGTGTGTGTACAGGATGCTGTATCTGGCTCTTCCCTGTGTCGTCCTGCTACTGGTCCTCACCTTCATCCTGAGTCAGCTAGAATGGAAGAGGTTCTGCTGCCACAGTGAGTCTATCTCTCTATCTCACACACACACACACATTCTTATTTTTGGTCTTATTCTCCTTTTTCCTGGTTCTCAGAGAAACTCAATATCTTCCCTGCCAGACTCTACAAAGCAAGAGCACCCATAATTGGTAGAAAGAAAACAACCATTACCGTGCACTCACAATCTCTCTCACACATTCTTATTTGTATCTATATTTTTATTCATATTTTATCATTTAAATATTCATTTGTTTTATTTTTTAGATTGTTAGTTCTTAGGATTAGTTAGACTACTGTAGTTTTCAACTTTTTGATTGAAGATCCGTATATGTTTATTGTTTGCACCTTCCGGCCACAGTAAATTCTGTGTTTGTGTAAACCTACATGGCGAATAAAACCAAATTCTGATTCTGATTCTCACTCACACTCAGTCACTTGCGCACACACTCACACTAAATAGCTGTATGTCCACAGATGAAAGGGGGCTGAAGATGAAGATTGCCACTACTCTCAATGGCAAGTGCTTTGGTTACATTAAACTTCATTCTACTGATCAAATTCAAACAAATCTATCCTAAGGATAGACATGTTCAAGTTCCTTGTTCAATCTCTGTAAGGTGTCTTGCCATCCAATAGGAGGCTTAACCAGTGTCTACGAGTCCCATTGTCCAATAACAGACTTCGACAAGGACTACAGATCCCGTTGTCCAAGTTAGTTCCTTAAGTCTAGATAAGAAGTAATCGTCCATTTGTTGTTGAGTATGTGTGAGTGGTAAAGTTCTTCACATCTTGTGCTTTGGCAGCTCTATCACCCATTCATGAGTCTGCAGGTAAGGAGTCATCTATTGCCCTTTTCCACACTGAGGGAATGTTGAGTGTGTTACTGTGTGACTATCTGTGTTTACTTTTGTTCACAGAGGAATAACACCATCAGAGGTTACTGTGACCACAAAGGTACATTCCCTTCATCAAAATATTAACATACAGTTAGGTCCATAAATATTTGGACATTGACACAATTTTCATCATTTTGGCTCTGTATACCACCACAATGGATTTGAAATGAAACAATCAAGATGTGCTTTAAGTGCAGACTTTCAGCTTTAATTTCAGGGTATTTACATCCAAATCAGGTGAACGGTGTAGGAATTACAATACATTTTATATGTGGCCCCCCCCTTTTTAAGGGACCAAAAGTAATTGGACAATTGGCTGCTCAGCTGTTCCATGGCCAGGTGTATGTTATTCCCTCATGGGAGTTTGTTATTTCATTGACAAGGAGCAGATAAAAGGTCTAGAGTTCATTTCAAGTATGGTATTTGTGTTTGGAATCTGTTGCTGTCAACTCTCAATATGAAGTCCAAAGAGTTGTCACCATCAGTGAAGCAAGCCATCGTTAGGCTCAAAAATCAAAACAAACCTATCAGAGAGATAGCAAAAACATTAGGTGTGGCCAAATCAACTGTTTGGTACATTCTTAAAAAGAAAGAACGCACTGGTGAGCTCAGCAACACCAAAAGACCCGGAAGACCACGGAAAACAACTGTGGTGGATGACAGAAGAATTCTTTCCCTGGTGAAGAAAAACCCCTTCACAACAGTTGGCCAGATCAAGAACACTCTCCAGGAGGTAGGCGTATCTGTGTCAAAGTCAAAAATTAAGAGAAGACTTCACCAGAGTAAATACAGAGGGTTCACCACAAGATGTAAACCATTGGTGAGTCTCAAAAACAGGAAGACCAGATTAGAGTTTGCCAAAAAACATCTAAAAGAGCCTGTACAGTTCTGGAACAACATCCTATGGACAGATGAGACCAAGATCAACTTGTACCAGAATGATGGGAAGAGAAGAGTATGGAGAAGGGAAGGAACTGCTCATGATCCAAAGCATACCACCTCATCAGTGAAGCATGGTGGAGGTAGTGTTATGGCGTGGGCATGTATGGCTGCCAATGGAACTGGTTCCCTTGTATTTATCGATGATGTGACTGCTGACAAAAGCAGTAGGATGAATTCTGAAGTGTTTCTGGCAATATTATCTGCTCAGATTCAGCCAAATGCTTCAGAACTCATAGGACGGCGCTTCACAGTGCAGATGGACAATGACCCGAAGCATACTGCGAAAGCAACCAAAGAGTTTTTTAAGGCAAAGAAGTGGAATGTTCTGCAATGGCCAAGTCAATCACCTGACCTAAATCCAATTGAGCATGCATTTCACTTGCTAAAGACAAAACTGAAGGGAAAATGCCCCAAGAACAAACAGGAACTGAAGACAGTTGCAGTAGAGGCCTGGCAGAGCATCACCAGGGACAAAACCCTGCGTCTGGTGATGTCTATGGGTTCCAGACTTCAGGCTGTCATTGACTGCAAAGGATTTGCAACCAAGTATTAAAAGTGACAATTAGATTTATGATTATGTTAGTTTGTCCAATTATTTTTGGTCCCTTAAAAAGGGGGGGGCCACATATAAAATGTGTTGTAATTCCTACACCGTTCACCTGATTTGGATGTAAATACCCTGAAATTAAAGCTGAAAGTCTGCACTTAAAGCACATCTTGATTGTTTCATTTCAAATCCATTGTGGTGGTATACAGAGCCAAAATGATGAAAATGGTGTCAATGTCCAAATATTTATGGACCTAACTGTATCTCTCCATTATCTCACATACAATCATTATGCAACTGCTTTTGCATTTCTTATTCTTCAAAGGCAGCCAGTTCGCGTGTGTCTGAAGAAATGTACTTTGTGGTTACTTAGTCCTTAGTCTGGTCATTCTGGTCTTAAAACTAACTTCCCCTTTTCTTTCTCCTTGTGACCCTCCTACAGCCCATCTTCAGCATCATAGTCTTCTTCCTCCCTTTCCTCTCTTACTCCTTCTTTCCTCCTCCCTTCTTTCTTTCCTTCCTTCCCTCCCTCCCTTCCTCATTCTCCCCTACCCTCTTCTCCCTCCTCTCTACTCCCTTCCTTCCCCCGCTCCACTCCTCCCCTCCTATTTACTCCTCCCTCCCCCATCTCCAATCCTCCCTTCCCCCTTTTCACTCCTACCTCTCCACTCCTCCCTCCCCTGTCCTTCGACATCATGGAAAGGTAACAGCTGCAGAGAAGAGGAAGGGGAGAGAAGTGCCAGGCCTTCTCTTTTCGCTATTTGACATCTATTGATAGTTTTTATGGAAAATGTTGCATCCTGTTTATAGTATTATTGTCAGTGTGTATAAGCTTCCTGTTTATTGCTTACATAATAAATCATGAAGTGGCCAGTAAGACCATGGTTTAATAATTGTAGAAGCAGGCATGTTTAGGGTTCAAACTTTTTATTTTTGGCATCTTCCCACAGGGATATGGACACTTCAAAGTGTCTCGAAAGAGAGGTAAAGAGTGATGGAGAAAGAAACAAAGATAATGACAGTGTGAAAGTTAGAAAGAGAGGTGCAGTATTGAACCAAAAACCTTCATGTCTATCTAACAGTCATTGTTTGGTCAGGTAGGGTGGGTCAACTTTAATGATGATCTGTTGACTGAAGAAGTGAGGATCTGAAGCAACATGACTCTTTCCCTACTGAGGAATATTCCCCATGTTACGCTCACCTAGCTAATCGCGTTAGATCTCCATGTCTAAAAGCAAGGTCTTGGTTTTCTGACATGTAATCTGTCAATCATTCAGTCTCTGTCACAGTTTACCTCAACCTCAGAGTAGGAGGAATGGTATAAATGACCTATATTGGCTTCCAAGACTGATTAAGTTAATAGTTCAAACTAAAAAAATTTATCTTTGGTGCAAGGTATTTCAGAATCAATTGAATGGTTTAGAAAACAATATCAGAAACATGCAATGCTAGAAACATTGTGCTCATGTAAAACACATTTGGACTGAAAAAAGGAGAGAAACAAAAAATGGTGTCAGAGCCACTTCCTTTCAGTACACAGATACCCAATCAGAGACCTGCATGTCAGAGCTACTTTCTCCCAGAACACAGGTATCCAATCACAGAGGCCTGGTTTGGTGCAGCCAATCATATGCAGAGACATTCATCTGTGTGTTTACAGCTGGTCTGACTGTCATCATTATTCCGCTGCAAACTACACTTTTAGTTTCAAGTAGCTAATATAAACAAACAAAAATTAAAGAAAATAATTTGGTCTGATTAATAATTAAAATGTGAATTTTAGCACTGGCATTAATTAACCCTACTTTTACCCAGTATTGATTTTATTTTTATTTTTACAGATCAGTCTGGGTTACCATCTTCAAGAATATATAATTCTCTTCTCCCACTATACTTCTACAATATATAATTAATCTGCTCTATATATGTTTCTGTACACCAAGAGAAGCATGTGCTAATCGCACTTCAGCAGTAAGCAGTGTTTGTGTGGTGAGGTATAGTGTGTGTATGTCTGTGGTAATGTATGGTCTGTGTGTGAGTGAGTGTTAAGGCAGCGTTAGTGTTGTGGCTTTACGCAGGGTTCCATGTTGTGGATGCCTGTGTGCTACTTGGTTCTAGAGATCTGGGTCTGGAGGTGGGACACCTGGAGAACTGGCAGCAGCAACTGGAAGGCGTTTAGGATGTAGGTGGTGCTGTTAGAACCCTGGCCAGGAGAACACAACCATCATCATCATCCTCACCATCATTATCATCACTGCATGGGCGTGCGTGTGAATAACTCTCTTACCTCAAGCATCACATTGTCTACCAATGGACTCAACTCCTCAGCCTTCTTTTGACCCTAAGGAAGAGATAGAGAAAGGGCGAGAGAAAGCGAGAAAAACCAAGAGAGAAAGAGAACCAATGAGAATGAAATACATAAGGTAGAAAACAGTTACACACATGCAGCTACACACACACACACACACACACACACACACACACACACACACACACACACACACACAGCTCCAGTAACTCACCTGCCTTCAATCAACTCACTAGCCAAACAGTATATCCTTCCATTCACCAGTTGATTCCTTCATCCCGTATTGCATTCTCCTGCATTTGGGTGCACTCACTCTGCTCCCCATAACAGCAGCTACACACACGCAGCTTCACTCAGACAACGCTACACAATCACACACTTACCCCCACAGTGAGCAATATGCCAGAAAACATCTTGGCGAGACAGGTCACCTCCCTACACATGGCACAAGTCAATCTGCAACAGGAATCACATACACTTACAATTATGAATTCATACATGGTATGGTTACAAACAAATACACAAACACACCCCCTACCTGGTAAGAACGTGAGCCTGCTCCCTGGCTGACTTCTCCTGATCCTGGCCATGGAGGATCAACTCTGCCACCTTGTGGAGCTGCTCGATACTGCGGGCAGTCACCTCAGCCAGACTACCAACTGACGACAGGTACACGGCCTGGGGGCATGGGAGGACGGAATAAATACACACATACTACATGCACGCTCAAACCCATACACACACACACACACGCAAACACATGCATACACCTTACCTATCCTTACCTCTACAGATATGGTCTTGTTCTCTTTGATCTCCTCCTCCTTCTCCCCCTCTGTGTTTTCTCTTCCTTTGATCTCCTCCGTGGAGGAGTTGCTGATGGTCTCCATGGCTACTGCCACTTCGACCTCTCTAAGCCAATCACGTGCTCTCATTCGAGCCTAGGTATGCATATCATGAGCAGGTTTTACAGATGCATTCACTGATAGTGACATTGTGACATATCATATGGTCAGTCAGTACTATAGCCTCTAAGGCAGGGGTGTTCAATCCTGGTCCTCAGGCACCGCTGTCCTGTATGTTTTAGATGTTTCCCTGATCCAGCACACCTGATTCAAATGAATGGTCGTTATCAGGTTTCCACAGAGCTTGATAACGACCCATTCATTTGAATCAGGTGTGTTGCTCTAGGGGTGTGCAGGTTTCCTGAGGTCTGTGTGGTGTGGTCACCTTGTTGAGTTTGTCAGGGGTGGCAGCGACGTGAAGCTCAAACAGAAGCTCTGTTAGAATGCTCACAAACTCCTTCCCATCAGCAGCTGAGACACAACCATGTACACACACACAAACACACACAATTAACTCAGTGCATACATTAGTGCTTTCTTAAAATCAGAACACCATTAATATCACTCAGAGTTAGGGTTACAATCACTCAGGGTTAGGGTTAGGGACATTATCTCTTGATACATGACCAGATATTCTTGGTATTTCTTGGAGACCTCACATCCCTATCTGGTGATTATGAAGGGCTAACTGAAAGGATAATGCCCAACTGTCATTATGGCTGACGTTGGGACATGACTGCTATCGCTTTAAACGGATTCCAGACCAGAAGTTCACTTCGACACACATCTGTGAACTTAGATCACCGTTGTCTTTTGTCTCTCCATCCCTCCTCTCCATCTCCTTCTCCTCTTTCTCTTCCACATCCTCCTCTTCCTCTCGGCTGATGAAGATGTCCTTGATGGTAATCAGCTCCTTCTTCACCTCCTTCTGCTCCTCCACGTTCAAGGAAGAGAGAAACGCCTGCACCTGCACAGAGGAAAAATGAATACATGTGTGTGTGTCTGTGAATGTGCGTGTGTGTATGTGTCTGCATGATGTACCTGTGCCTCACTCTCATTGGACAGAATTTCAAGGGCCTCAAGGTGTGATAGGCCCTGGTAGTCATCAAACAGGATTCCGTAGTGGGCTGTGGGCTCGTTGATTGGCTGACTGCTAAGCCGTGCCCTCTCCTTATCTTTGGCTTCCTTCAGCATCTGATCAATCACAACCACAGAGTGAACAACCAGAAGCCTGTCAAGATGTGATGTTGTATGAAACAGTCAGTCTTATAAACATTACAGTGCACTTATGTTGAATATGTGTCTGTGTGTATGTGTGTAGGTACCTGGCTGAGGGACACAGTCCTCTGCATCAAGATCTTGGTGTTCCTGAATCCAGGGTCACTCTCTGCCAGAACTATCATGGTCTTTTTTCCTATGAACTCCAAGGCATCCAGACCCCCACTAATCACTGACCTCCCCTGAGAGGAGGAAAGACAGGGAAAGGAGAGGGCAGAGTGAGAGGAAGAGAGGCATGGGTGGGGGAGAGGGAATATAGAGGGGAGACAGAGAGAAGGGAGTGGGGAGGAGAGGTACGGGTGGCAGAAAGAGGGAGAGAATCGAGGGGAGAGAGAGTGAGTGAGTGGGTGAGTGAGTGAGTGAGGGAGTGCAGGGCTGGCCCAAGCCTTTATGGTGCCTTAAGCAGAATTGATTTGGGGGCCCCTCGGTGACGCTGTATATAT
Source organism: Osmerus eperlanus (assembly GCF_963692335.1). Classification (NCBI taxonomy): domain Eukaryota; kingdom Metazoa; phylum Chordata; class Actinopteri; order Osmeriformes; family Osmeridae; genus Osmerus; species Osmerus eperlanus. The sequence continues at coordinate 8,325,881 of NC_085031.1, forward strand.
ATAAAAATGTAATTAAGCTTTAATTTCATGTGCTCTTGGGGGCCCTCTGGTGGCCACAGGGGGCCTAAGCAGCCGCTTAGTTCGCTTATGCCATGGGCCGGCTCTGAGGGAGTGAGTGAGTCAGTGAGGGAGGGAGTGAGTGAGGATTTACACTCACCGTGTTTTGCACTGCATAGGTGATGGTGGACAGAACTCCTCTGCTTGGTGCTTCAGTAGAAAGTGCCGATGAAGCAGAGCCTCCTCCACTCTCTCCTCCTCCTCCCCCCTTGCTCTCCTCCTCTCCTCCCCCCTTCCTCTCCTCTACCTCCTCCTCTCGTGCTTCCTCACCAACTGAAGTCCTGTGGAGCCGCAGAGCCCCTCCTGCTTTCTCCCTCACCGAGGTCAAGCCTTGTCCTACACACACACATTAAAAGACACAGATGTAAATACAGCCACCCCCCATACTTACATGCCAATGAGAGAACAGAGAAGAGAGGACCTACCCATGGTGGAGGAGGCACTGGTCAGCAGTGACTTCCCCCATGAGCCCCATCCACCCCAACCTTTCTCTTTGTCCTGGAAAGGGTCCAACACACAAGATTTTGTAGCAAAGCATGTGAAGGATGCATCTCTTAAGAACATTCGTTTTCTTTTAGTCTCTTGCTTTCCTTCGATGCATTAGGCTGAGCAAACACAAATCTACAAATACTGTCTGCTAAATGAATAAATTTAAATACACAAATAGTCTCCTAGAGCACAATCACAAACTTGTAATCAACCTGCAGTAGCCTATGTTACAGCAGTTTACAAACCCAGTGGCAAAAACCTAGGAAAATCTGAAGAAATGACAAAGGTTAACTATAGGCCTCCATGGGCTTTCATAGTTGACATCTGTTTATTAACGCAGGCTCACAAGTGTGCGTGTCAGAAACGCAGACAGCAGACCTAATCAGTGTTGCCAGGTCCACGGTTTTCCAGCGGAATTGGGCTACTTTTGAAGTGTTGCCGCGGGTTGAATTGTTTGTCCGCTGGTTCGGGTAGACCTATTTTGCATGCAAATTACATGAATATCTATAAATAAAAATCGATATTTTAAATGAAATCATTTATTTATACCCAAATCCTACCAAACTGACTCCAGATCAGCACATACACACATGGACATGGGACGCGCCCACATACACACGCACTGTGCGTGTGCACACGTGCCTAATGCTCTCAGTCTCCTGAGAAAACCTCCTGAAAACTGCTTTTAATGCTGGCATACTAAACATTTGGTGTTACTTTGTAGATATTACAATACATTTGGCAATGATAGCAATGCTGTTGGACTTTAAAATCAGTGTATATGGTTTGGCAGGGGCATATTTTGAGTTCTGATATTGGGCTGGTTTTTGGGCTGGTTTTATTGGCCATTGGGCTGGTTTTGGGCTGGCTTTGATTGGCCATTGGGCTGGTTTAGTCACACAGACCTGGCAATCCTGGACCTAATTTTCATAATTGGCCTGCAGAGGTTACACGTAGCACGTCGCAACACACTTAGCTCAACTCAAACGGCTAAATGTGCAGGCAGAACCAGGCTATTATAGGCTACTTGTGCAACCAGTTAACTACATTAGCCTACCAATTGAGCGTTTGAAAAGAATATCTGGGAGCAAACGATCTCAGCAAGTGATTTAACCCAACAACACTCACGTGTTGGTAAAACAATGTAATTAGGCACTGTGCAGTGAACTGCTCATCACATTTATTTATTAAACGAAGGCTAGGCTATTTGCCACTTTTGTTACTTTAGCTAGCCTACAGAACAGTCTGCAGATGTGTCTATAACCATGGCTACAGGATGTGGGCAATTTTTCCGTAGTTTTACAGCAGGTTTGAAGAAGAACGAACCGCCTATTCAGGATGGAGGTTCAAGAGTCAAGCACAATAGAGGACGTTCTTCGAAAGGGTCATTAATCAAGTGTACACGTTTGCTGTAGCCTCAGTGTATATTGTATAGGCTATTCTAGTCCGAATTTGACATTCATCAAGTTAAATTGTTCTGCTTTCAAAATGTTTTTTCCTGTTGATGCAGGGGTTCAAACACAGTCAAGCCAACGATGTTTTCACACAAGATCCCAGAAGCACGTAAATCATCGATTGTCCCGGACACTTGTGCGGTCAAACCAACTCCAACGACATGCACTCAAAACCACTTTCTGAGGTAGGGTATTGTATTGTCACAGTCATACTGACTTTAATTATTACAAAACCCAATCTGGTGCTTTAGTTTCAATGCATAGGCCTAGTTATTTCACTTTCAAGTCACTTTATTGGGCCTTGTCAAATTTCATTTCATCATAGATTTCACTGGAGAGGTTGTGTGCTCTACCTGCATCGGACGGAAATTGAGCATTTTATTGTTTTAATCATCATCTAACTGCCTTGATCATTTAGGATGCCACCTGAGATTCTACAAAAGATCTTGTCGTACCTGGACGACTACTCTCTGCTGTGCATTGAGCATGTCAGCAAGCTGTTCAACCAGCTGGCCAACAACAAGTAAGAGAAGTACTGGACCCATTCTCAAAACCCTCTCCCTGTCCCCATCCTCCCTCTATCCACCTCCATCCTCCCTGTCCCCACCCCCATCCTCCCTCTATCCACCTCCATCCTTCCTCTATCCACCTCCATCCTCCCTCTATCCACCTCCATCCTCCCTCTGTCCACCTCCATCCTCCCTGTCCCCACCTCCATCCTTCCTCTATCCACCTCCATCCTCCCTCTGTCCACCTCCATCCTCCCTGTCCACCTGCATCCAGAAACATGAATCTCTCACCTGTCCCCCTGACTCGGCAGTGATATGTGGCACCAGATGTACCTGTCAAAGTATGGGAGCAGTAAGAGGTGGAGACCCAAGATTATAGAGAAGCGGAGTCTTGTGAAGGTCCAGGAGCGGTCCAACGGTTTTTGGAGGAGACTGTACCTCAGAACCATGGCCATATGCAAAGAGACCAGGTGGAAGCGAGATCTCAAAGACATCAACCCCTTCACTGGACTGCCCAGCCAGACAGAGCGAGTCCTCAGGTCAGTTATATTCCTGTCTGTTCAGGTCAACTGTGACGCTCCAGAAATATTTGAAGGGTGCAAAATGTTCGTTTTTGTAGACATATCAAATGGGTCATTTCTTTTGGATTGACTTGTTCTGCCAGTGTAAACAAACACATGAGGAAGGCCCATTCTTAGCTTTGCTCTTCTCTACCAGGAACCTGCATGTGACCTGGGATTTGACCCTGTGTGATGACGTGTCAGGGTGGCGGGGCACCTTTGAGCCCATCCATGTCTACTTCTCCAACTCGTCCTTGACGGTGTGTTGGAGTGGAGAGCACTGGCCCTCCTTCTGTCAGACTAGTCTGCAGCTCCACGGAGTCAAGAAGTCCCACATGTATGTCTCTGTCGCTCTCTGTCTGTCTGTATCAGAGCTTACATTACCCATGTTACTCAAGATTGTTCAACTCTACTCTAACTCAGCATGCTTTAACTCTAACCCAACATTCTCTACCAGGCATGGCTGGCGCTCCCTAATGGTCAGGTTGGACAGAGAGACCATCTCTGGGAGTAAGCAGATTATTGGGTCTGACAAGCTTGTAAACCTGGTGTTTCTTCCCCCTGGCCTCCTCGTAGGGACATGGAGGGTAATGGCCTTGCCTGGGAAGTTATATTTACATTTATTGATTCATTCAGTAATCATTTTAATTAACAGAAAGCCATTTAAACTCTCTGTTTATCTGTGCAGGGTAATTCCACCATTGCCTTTGTCATCGCCAACTTCCACTTTCACCGGTTGGTGGAGAGGAGTCTCCTGAGCTCTCCCTTTTGGTACACTTTAACACATTTTTGTTTTTCAAATCATTAGTTATTCTTTACCTGATTCAACTGTTCTTTCTGTGACCATTGGTCCCTGTCTCCAGACACCGTTCTATGCTGGACGGTGGGGTTGGTGGATTTAGCTAGGTTCAATTAATTGAGTCATTCTTGGTCCTTATCCAGCTCGTACGCTATGCCACACTTCTGTGACGAGGACCCCAGCTATGATCTCCATAGTTACAGGCTACACATTGTGCTCCACAACACGGTGACACAGATCATGTTGGGATGCTTCCCTCAGCTCTCCTGTGAGAAAGGTAAACAAGCTACACAGAGCTTCTGGCAGAGAAAGAATTATTGTTTTGACGCCGAGATTAAATACTGAAACGTGGATAGAGACCTGAGATGATCCTGTTCCTGTTTTATAACGGGACTGTATATTGTTTAGGCCCTTTCACTTAGAACTGGTGTCGTGATGTATGGTAACTTGTCTGGACAATATTGTCTGTTTTTATTTACCAGGTCAGATCCATGGAAGGTACATTTATCTGACCGCCATCAGGAAGAATGAGTTTTCCCAGCACACCCCTCTGTCTGGCAAGGTCATGCTGCCCTGGAGGTGGGGTGCCCTGCAGGGGAGTGTGGAGGTAAGCTATCCAGGGTCTCAACCAATCCGGGACCAAAATCAACCATGGCCCTAAACATGTTCCAATACACTTATTTTTACTAACAGGGTTTAATTTAATTACCCTTCCCTGAAATGTCGGGTGTGATAAAAGGGTGACGAATTATAATATTTGCTACGTTATGTCATAACCTTGCCACAGTTTGTCAAGTCCAAAAATTCTAGTAATGAAGATCTTATATCTAGTAGGCCTTTTAACATGGAAAAGTACAGGATGATAATTGTGTCCTGTCTTTGTGTCCCTGTAGAACTGCTGTATAATGAGCCTGACACTACTGGACGAGTCCCAAAACCCCATCTGGTGTGTCAGCACTCCGGTCTCAATGGTGCTATCCTGTGGAAAGCGGATGTCCAGACACTACAAGGGCGATCACTTCCTGATACGGTATCAGGAGCTGGAGGGAAAGGTGAAGATGAAGCTGGTCTGGCTGGAGGAGCAAAAGCAGTTCTTCCTCATCAGCCTAACCCTCGCCATCACCCTGGCTAAGGTCAACAGGCACTTTGGAACAGATGCCACTGGCTGACCATGCTCAGCTGAACGGAGCAGGAAGAGGATTTTCTCATTGTGGGACTAGTTTTGTTGCAGTTCAAGTTTGTTGTTTCGACCATTGCGAAGGTTGAGTGTATTATCAGAATGGGATTTAGAATGGGCACCTAACGACCGAGGCAGCCATCATCGGCGCCATCTTGGACATTATATACGTGTTTGTTTACTTTGTTCTTGTTGCAGGATTTTTTTTGGTTAATATATTTAGTCCTGTTTATTGCCACTGGATAATTAAACAAAAACATTATGTGCCTGGTGTTGTGACTTATCAACTTCAGACACTGCTCTGAAGCAAATGGAGCCCTATATACAGTTTTGTTGTTTCAGAATGGGATTAAGGTTAGTAGATAGAATAGGGGTATTATCTACACTTGGGGCCTGTTCCATAAAGTGAGTTTACCGAGTAAGCCAGGTTTATGTCAGTTACTTTCCCAGACATAATCCTCTCATTCTGTGAACTTTCTTTATGGAACAGTCCCCGGATCACTTGGCTTGGTCTTCATATCATATGGCTTCTCTTACCACTGCTATGCTTATGAAGCTAGCTGCTTTTTGTCTTCCTGCTCTCTGCCCCCCTAAGTCAACTAAAGGCCATAAAGGCTGACATAGCTTCAAATGGCTTTATCTGGAAATACTAAGGTTCTGAAATGTTTACACGCAAGCAAACTAACTCTGTAAAGTAACCTGTACTAGTTGGCTATACATGTACCAGTCACTTGAACTAGTAACTCATACTGGAAGCTTGTATTAAAAGCTTGTAGTGATAGCCAATAGTTAGATATTTTTGTCTTCGGAAGTGCTAGGACCTACAGATATCAGTCAGCATTTGTATCTTATCAACACCAACACAGCTGTCTGGACAGGCTGCAATATATGTGCATAACTGTTATGTAATTTTATGTATGTAAAAATAGATTACCTGGACGACAGGCAACCCTACCCCTGCTTCCTCTTCAGGGGCCACAGCATCCGGTTCCAGATTCACCGATTGGTCACACTCAGTCACCTGACCTTCAACACTGTGCTCTGGTTGCTCAGCTGCAACCCCATGGCTGTTGTCCCTGATGATGTCCTCTTTGGCTGATGCCTCTTTACAACCAGTGCCCTCTAAACCAGGTACCAATGAGGACTGGAGGAGAGGTGTGGGGGGCAGGGAAGCAGAGACTTCAGGACTCTCAGGGACCAACGAGGACTGGACGAGAGGTGTGGGGATCAGGGGGGTGCTCGGGTCTGGCTCAGTGAGGACTGGGGGGGTGTCCACGGGGCAGTTGGTGTCCTTAAGGGTAGACATGCTGATCTGGGGGAGGCAGAGGAGGAGGGTCCGGGAGTCAGACTACTCAAAACATTTCAAACATGTTGAAATCAATTCTCAATTAGTAGGCCATATACAATAAAACCTTCTGAATATGAAGGAAGAGAGAAGTAAATTTGTCAATTTACTGAACCTATTTATGATCTAAAGTCTAGACCCTAAGGGTAGTTATAAAGTCTGGCTACACCCTGAATTACATTTTCCCTGTTCACACACACTGAATTCAACACCATCACAGAACGAGGTACACAACATCTTTAGCCTCTTTTTTTTGCAGAGGAACAGATTTCTGGTGATCAGGCCTACTGCAAACAACCAACATCTCTGTTTTCATTGTTCCCCTCCACAAAATGACAATGTCACAACCACGCACTCACTTGACACCAACTTTAATCATGTTTTAGAGACACGCAAAGATATTCAAGGTATTAAGTGGTTGAGTGAACAAGTAGACAATATGCAATATCTAATCTAGAGACTATGAATCCCCTTCAATGAAGCGAGTTGTTTGGCAACAAACTCAGTTACGCGAAACCAGTTATCAGTCTGAAACAGGCTGGCGTTATCCATCTTCACAATTGTCAACTAAATATCCCGAAATTGCGTTAACAAACCTAATACAGGATTACCCAAACAACGTAATGATTCATAGTGCCATTCTAGCTATTTACGTATGCATGCTGAAAGCAGCTTTGCTCGTATGAAAATCATAGTGCACCTCACCCGTTTCACTGACAGATCCGCTCGCTCCTTCCGCTCAGCCACGTCGGCAGGGCCAGTTCGAGTGCAGCTTTTGAGTGACGTCATTTTATACGGAACTTTAGAGTCCGTGACCGTTCAAAGGCCAAATCAAAATCTGTTGTTAGTTGTGCTTTTAAGTTGCTAGAAATAATGTATTGCAACAATGTGTGTATAAACAAAACACACCGAATACATGTGATCGTGTGATGATGTCATCCCGGACGAGGGCCGCTTTTGGATTTGTTGCTGAACCAGGGGCGAAATTACCAGGGAAATGGGGGGACACCTCCCCCCCAATGTTCAAGGAACAACAAATAAAATATATATACAAAAAATATATAGGACTATATATATTATATCAAAATCCATGTCATATCCTACTTTTACTGATAATCCTTGCTCCCATGAAAGAGAGTTTTGACTTTCTTGTGGCACAACATTTTGCCATTAGGAGTATACGGTATGACGGTTGGATAACTTGCTAACTTTTTAACTATGAACTAGTAAATTATTTTAGTTTGACTCATAACTATGCAGTGGACTGGAAGCCAAAATAGTAGTTTTCCACAAAATTTGTGCCCCCCAAAGTGTGACTCGACCCATCCTTGAGCTGAACTGTTGCAACGGTCCATTTCAACTGTATTTTTTTTTAAATATGTAATGCCAGCTGTGTAACCTGACTCACCCAAGCCTCCATCCCCAGCTCCTCAGCTTGAAGCAAAAATAATCTGAAGGAGCCGGGTACCAAAACAGAAATGCACTACCGCCAAGATCCATCAGGGCCAAAGCTTCAAGCCGAGGAGGGGTGGTAGCTTGGTAAAAAATATCTCAAACTATCTTCCTGATCATTTTTTTTCTGAACCTGGCTCAAAGTAATAGCTTTTTATTAGAATAATTTTTGCAGATTTTTGTTTAGTTTGAAACAAATCAGAAGTGGGGAAACTAGAACCCCACATGTTTTCATACCTCAAAGATGCCACAGACCTATCATGACGAAGCCAGTGCCTGAGCACTGGAAGCTACTCTGCACAAGACCGGACAAGACAGTAGTTCAACATGGCGCGGACCGTATCTCGGGTTTTCTAGCCTTATTGCGCCACTGAGCTATATCCATAGAAACTAACTGGACACCATCTCAAACGGAAAGTCGGAGCTTTGCAAGATGGTTTTTTTGCGGTTGTGACCTGACAAATCCATCTGTCTCTCTCAAGGTTAGTGTAATCCTCCTACCTACAACAAAATGACACTTGCTTCAATGTTACACTCCAGGAAAAGTTAGTAACTTCAATAGTAATCAGAGACAGACACAAACAGTTAAAACAAATTGTATCAATATAAGTTTATTAGATATTTGTATTAAAATGATATGCATAAGGTCAAAGATAACTGTACAGAATATGTTCACAGTTTTATATAAAACAATACAATATGTTCCCTTTCAATTACCAATAAAGACAGACAGCACAAAAAGCATACATATTTATGAAGTCACATTGTTACAGAAATGCAATATTAAGTGTAATAAAAAATATATTTAAATCATGCTTCAGAAAAACCATTCAATCTCACAATCATTACAAAATATAAAACATTTTCTGCATAGTTCCATAAAACAAAACACTACTCAACTCCGGGGTAGATGTAGTTGTATACTTTTGTGCAACACAGCTACAGTATGTGTGTGTGTGCATGCATGTTTGTGTATGTTTATGGGTGTGTGTGCATGCTTAATCATCTTTAGGAACAAGACTGGCTAGTTCAGTCGGATCTCTATGTTTTTGACTCACTCCACTAGTCTCTGATTAAATCAGAGCCATTAAATCAATAGTTTTGATGGATCACTTTTGGCTTTGCTTGTGGTTTTAAAGTGCAGAGTCACATGTCGGCCTACAGAATAAACAAAGACTGTTTGTTCACCAGAAGTCGATTAGACAAATAAAGAATACAGAAACTTAAAATCTATTTTCCCTGTTTCACTCAATCTCCCCCTCATCAGTATATACCATAAAATAAAATTGCAATGCCACTTTAGCATAATCCTATACCACATACGGTAGAACAATAATAATATAATTGACACATTTGATGCAAGACAAATAGACCAAACCCTATACATGTAATTAACTCTACACCCTTTCCAAACCACATGAACGTGTCCATCTTCTCTCCACAGTAATGCCCTTGCTTTTCACATTTACATTGTCTCTACAGTGCCCTTTCACCACAATCGAGTTTTGACTGAATGGCTCTCATGGTGTATTGTGTTTAATACGTGTGTGTGTGGTGAAAAACAGGCCATAACCTCGTGCATTAAGAGCTGCAAGTTCTTCTGTGACTTCCTCATGAGACTATTAAGTGCGAGAGAAGGCAGATGAGGTTTGTATCTGTGTGTGTGTTTGCTAGATGTGTTTGCTAACTCACGCATCTAAGGGTTAAGGAGCCTTTGTGATGTGTGGTAACACATGTACTTGCTACATTAACAAAAGCTGGGAGTGTGTTTGATATGTTGCATGCATACATTCTGTTAATCATATTACTGCTTACATAAAAAACAAAACAATGTTTCACATTATGTTGCCATAACCTGGTGTATTTAGACCTGCTAGTTATCTGTGGATGAGTGTGTGTGTTGGGGGGTATTTTTAATAGGCTGATTGACACAGCGACTTGTTACAGTTTGTCCCTCCGTCCAGCAGAGGGTGCTCTTCTGGGTGGAGCTGAGCTTCAAGCCCCTCAGCTTCACTAGACTGGAGGAGCAGATCTATACAGACCTGCTCTGAGGATAAGGGAGGGAGGAGGAGAACATGAAGAACAGACAAGAGTAGAAGAACAACTGCTGTGGATACATCTTCTGATTGACAGATGGATGGCTAGAGGGATGGATGGGGGGGCTGCAAGGTGCTGCTCAGACGGCCCTCTCCCTCCTAGTCCAATGGTTTACTCCAGCTGTAAGGAAGCAGCGCTTCAGTTCACCCTAACAAGTGCGACGGTCCCAAGAAGGTACCAAGCTGCGACCAAGGAGAGCACTGTCGAGGGGCTGCAGTTGTGTCTTCAGACCAGCAGGTGGCGCTTTTTGTGCAGGGCCAGGTGGTCGGAGCGTGAGAAGCTGCGCTCACAGTCGGGGCACTGGAAGGGCTTCACCCCTGTGTGCTTGCGGAAGTGGCGAGTGAGCTCATCGGAGCGGGCAAACTTCCACGTGCAGCCCTCCCACATGCACCTATAGGGCTTCTCACCTGGGGGAAGGGAAAGGGGGATAGAAGGATGGAGGAATGGAGGGACGGGGTGGTGAAGGGACAGAAAGATGGGGGGATGGATGGATGAGAAGGGAAGAGAAAAAAAGAGTTACATATTATAATGGAGGGATGGAGCAAACATTACATTATTTTCTCAGTGAATTTTAAGCTTCTTGTCAGAATGTGTTTCATCTCTGTGTATGGGTTTGTATGTGTGTGCAGGCGTGGGTGTTGGTGAGTTTTTTGTGCGTATCACACCGGTGTGTGTGTGTGTGTGCCTCACCTGTGTGTGTCCTGCGGTGAGCTTTAAGGTGGGAGCTCTTTGTGTAGACTTTGTTGCAGCCTCCAAAGTCGCAGCGGTGGATTCGCCGCTTCTTCAGCATATCAGGAGACTCAATGGGCAGTGGGTGCTTCCCATTGGGGTGGACTATTACTGATAGCTTGTTTCCCCTGGGGACAGAGAGAGGAGGACAAAAAACATGAGAGGGGTATTTGAGCTTTGTCAAGGCTACACATATAAACATAGGAACTTGTTGACAGGTGTGATCTGAGAGAATATTGGCCAGCAGGTGTCACTGTTCCATCTTGAGCACCTCTCATGTTCCATAAGGTAACTTATGGAACTGAACCAGGACCAACAGATACCCATCACCTCCCAGACGGGACTCAGATTGGTCCTTCCACAGCACTGGGGTCAAATTATAGCACTGCCACATCTCTGGTCGGTCAGCCTGTTTGTGTCTGTCCGTCTTTTTGGAATATACTGAATGTTCCAATAGTATGTCTCTATCGGCTCATGTGCACACCAATGAGATGCCATAAAGATTGTCAAGACAGACTTGTAGACACACTGTTACTACATCTTGGGAAATGTTACGCGTGTGTTTGTTTTCTTTTGTGTAGTTTACATATAGTAAACAATAAATCCAACAATTTCATGGCCTGAAGGCCACAGGTTTTATTTGTATTTCATTTATTTTAATTTCACCTTTATTTAACCAGGTAGGCTAGTTGAGAACAAGTTCTCATTTGCAACTGAGGTATCCTACATCTGATAGAGTACAATTGAATAAACCATTGACCAATAGACCATAGAGCCAAATGATTTACTATATCTGAAAACCTGTGTGTCTGTCTGTCCATGTGTGTGTGTGTAATTCTGTGTGCGTTTTTGTGTTAGGGAGGAGGTAAAAACAGGTGCCAAGCGTTGAAATATGAATCACTTCCATTAAATGTGTGTGTTTGTGTATGTATGAGTGTGCAAGTGTGTTGAACGGACTGTGGTGACAGCTATGACCACACCCACTTCCTAAGGGTCCAATTATCCAAAGTTGGCATAGTGACAGGAGGGACCTGCCCCAGCAACCGCCCGGCAACACGAGCACCAACACAAAAGGCTACACAGGAAAACACCCCACCCTCACATGCAGCTTCAGGAAGACAGACAGAGAGGAGTTTAAAGGAGGGAGAAAGAGGAGGAAGATGATGTTGAGATGCAAGCACTGATCTACAAAAGAAAGAGAAAGATGAGGCAGTTGAGCCAGGGATGATTCAGTGATAGGAAAACAGGAGTAATTAGATGAGAAGGCAACAGGTAAAGGGGTTAAAGGCCAGTCAGATAACTGGAGGAATGAGACCAGACCAGTATGTGTGTACATCAGGGGCATAGCCAGAAAAATATTTTTGGGTAGGCCTAGAAAAATATGGATAGGCATCTTTTCAGTTTTTTTTTACTTATTTACTTTGCGATGTGCACTCGGTGCCTGATTTTTCGGAAATATTTTCGTCTTTGGGTAGGCCTTAGAACAAATTGGGTATGCCTGTGCCTACTCAGGCCTACCCGTGGTTACGCCCCTGGTGTACATGTGTGTGTGAGTGTGTGAATGTCCCAACTTACTCGCCATAGGCCCGCTGAGGACTGATGACTGATGCCACTTCCTGGTTGTAAGAGGCCAACTCTGATTTTATTGGCTTGTGGATTTTATGCGTGTCGTCTGTAAGTTTCACATGGCCCTCCATAGAGGCTGCTGGGTAAAAATCTGGATTAATAAACAAGGAGATGCGTATATACACACAGAAACACATGCATACACATGCATCTAAACTGCCTCTTACTTTAAAAGCAAGTGAACATATTGTGATGGAAGGTGAAACTGGGGGAAGTGAAAGAGAAGAAAACTGCTCAAAACTAGGGAGGGCAGTGAGGGATGGCTGAAGCCATGGCGACAATGGAGCAGGGGCTCACCTGTCTTATGCGTCCTTGATCCCTGCCGGTGGTCCTCATTGGTGGCAACAGAAGAGGAGCCGAGCCTGATTGGCTGGTGCAGGTGCAGGGAGGAGGAGTAGAGGACAGAGAGGGGTGGGAGCATGACAGGAGACAGCATGACCCCCGAACCCTGGATGACCCCAGTGCCCGAGCCAATCAGAGGGGCCAGCACGGTAGGGAACTGAAGCGGCGGGGCAAGGGAGGGGGACGGCAGGGGGGAGGAGCGGTAGCTGTAAGGCGAGGGCGGGGAGCTGCGGGCTGAAGAGGAGGGGGAGGACGAGGGAGGAGAAGAGGGGGAAGAGGAAGAAGGACGCTTGCTGACCGACAGGTCTACAGGCTCCAGCTGTGTGTGGGGGGGGTTGCCCGTGACAACAGCCGGGATGTGTGCGTGTGCTTGGGTGAAGGGGTGAGTGTAGGGTCCGTGGTGGTAGAGGTGAGGGGAGATGATGACACTGTAGCTTTCTGGAGTCATCGTGGGATAAGGCTGGTACAGACCCTGAGTGGGGAGGAGAGGGTGGAGGGGAGAGAGGGGGAGAGGGAAGGAGGGAGAGATTGATAGGGATGGAGAGGTGAGGGGATGGGAGAATGAGAGTACGTGTAGGGGGGAGGGAAAGAAAGAGAAAACTGTTATTACAGAAACAAAAAAACAAATATGTGTTTATGTATCAAATACTCCAATATTAAACGGTATAGTGTTCCTGTATGGCATAAGTGCATCCAACTGGCATACTTTGTATATGTGTATGTGTATAGTGTGTGTGGTGTGTGCGTATATGTGTATGCAAATATCTGGTGAGAGCCAGGCTGTTCACAGGAATTTAATGAACAAGACCAGACTGGTGGAAACCAGTCAGCTTTGGCATGTAGGACTTGGCACAAACATTTACTGGCATGCACACATGCATACATAGAGCACACGCACACGCACACGCACACAGTCTTACCGTTTCCATGTCTGTCGTCAGTGGGTAGTCATACATCAGCATGGCTACACAGGCCAGACCTTTGAGGAGAGACAAAACAACCATCAAGACACAGACACACACATGGGAACATATCCTTTGAGAATAGTTGAGAAGGACGTGCTGAAAAGTCAATTGCTTAAAGTAGAGGGTGTGCAGTTAAGCACAGGAGACTGCTATGTGTGTGTCTCTGTCTGCATCTGTATTTGCATGTTATAGAAATACCAAAGGTACATTGTTTTCTGGCAAATCTCCTCTCAACTCTCTCTCCTCTGTCTGTCTCCTCTCTGTCTGTCTGTCTGTCTCCTCTCTGTCTGTCTGTCTGTCTCCTCTCTGTCTGTCCGTCTCCTCTCTGTCTGTCTGTCTCCTCTCTGGCTGCCTGTCTGTCTCTCTGTCTGTGTTCTCTCTGGGACTAGTCTTACCATGGTCTAGTCCCTGAGACCTAACACCCTAACACTAAAGTTTCTAAGGTAACCCAATACTAAGGTAAAGTTGCACACACATACACACACACTACAGAGCTGTCTCCTTCTTCTGTCAATTATGTTTAGAGTAAAACGTATGAAGTTTCAAAGATGGATCCAGTGACATATACTTTGAATGCGCAGGTGTGAATAAGTGCTTTTGCATATGTGCGTGTATGAATGTGTGTATACTGAGGAATGAAACACAAAATGAATACACAAGAGAATCTTCTATGGATGGCTTCTTCCTTTTTTTTTTACACGGAAACCCCATGGTAAACATGCACACACACACCTGCACACACACAGAGATCCACTCTCACACACTCTCTTCCTATTATGGTCCGAACTGAAAAGATCAGATGTCTTAGGTTGGTGAGTAACCAACTAGAGACTAAATAGTTGCAATAGGTCAGAAAAGGACTGGACTGTAGTAGTTCAGCCAATGGCTGAGGTGTATTCTGACGTGTAGTTCAGCCAGTGGTAAAGGTGTATCCTGGTGTGAAGTACAGCCAATGGCAAAGGTCTATAATATCTTGTATTTCAGTCAATAACTGAGGTGTATTCTGGGGTTACTAATAAAGGTATTGTAAAATATCCTTAATGTGTGTATCATGTTGACTTTCAGGGTGGGGAGAGGAGCAGGGTGTGAGTGTGTGTGTCCTTTTTGAGGGGTCAGATGGCTGAGCGGTTAGGGAATCGGGCTAGTAATCAGAAGGTTGCCGGTTTGATTCCCGAACAGGCAACCAACGTGCGAAATGACGTTGTGTCCTTGTGCAAGGCACTTCACCCTACTTGCCTCGGGGGGAATGTCCCTGTACTCACTGTAAGTCGCTCTGGATAAGAGCGTCTGCTAAATGTAAATGTAAGCCCAGCTATTGCATTCTCTCTCATGGTAACCTTTAAATGCTGAAATTCCTGAGATGACGTTGCAGATAAAAATGAGGTGTTCTTTTAAGTCATAATTACCGTCATGCCTGATAGGAACGGCTGGTTTGATCAACTAGCTACTTCCACCCTGCAGCTAAGGAGCACACAGTCATCCCATTGTATCTATCCTATAGTCATTGCCCAAAATATTGGCACCATTGCACATTTTTTAAACAATGCACCATTTCTTCCAGAAAATTGTTGAAATTAAAGCATATTTGGGTGTCCACATATTTATATATCTGGTGTGCAGTAACAAATAAACCTGAATAATTTACAAAATCTGAGCTAATTCCACAAATAAATATTAAAATGGTCTGGACAATCTTATTGTCACAAATTTATAATGAAATACTTTGATTCCAGAGTATATTATTATTGTTTGGAATTTACCACTTCTGAGGTGAGTTGAAGGTGTCTGCTGTAAAAAAAAAAGAAAAGAGAATCAAGTATTCAACCAGTTTGAATAAAGAAAAAGATGAATCCTCATGTTTTGTGTCACTGTGTGTTCTGCAATAAGCATGAACAAAAGACAACCAGAGAGTTATCTGAGGACAGGGACAATATTGTTGCCAAGCAAGCACAATATAAAGCTACAAGTCCATCTCTGGAGACACTGATCTTTCCACCATACGTTGCAAAAAGCTTAAGGCCCAAGTCATGTGTATGGCATCATGAAATTAGGTGAGTATTTTGGAGCTCAATGTCATATCCAGTGTCAGAAATGTGTGTCTCCGTCGAAGCTCATGGGTCTTCCGGCAGGACAAGGACCCCAAACACACTTCGAAAAGCACCCAGGAATGGTTCAAGACGCTGGACTGAAGTGGCTAGCAATGAGTCCAGATCTAAATCCAATTGACAACTTGTGTAGAGATTTCTAGTTCGAAGGAACTCTTCTTATCTGGGAGAACTGGAGCAGTTTGAATAAAAGAGGAATGGGTCAAACTGCCAATACAGAATTGCAGGAAGCTTCAATGGTTGTAGATATGCTTGATTATAGTTATTTTGACCAAAGGCTATGCTTGTTTCCAACCCATTCAGCAAACACTTACAACTCTCTCTCACTCCCGTTGTTTTCCCCTGCTCTCCAGCCCCTCTCTCTTCTTACACTCTCACCCTCCTCTCCCCATCTCCCTTTCTCGATCCCGAGTCTCCCCCTGTCTCTTTCTCTCTCCCTCCCTCTCCCCCTTCTGTTTCCATTTGAACTCAAGTACCAGACAGCAAAATTACTTGAGCGAAGGGGAAAATACTGTGGCTTTATGTTGCTGGCTATGGATTTGAGTAACACATACACATACACAGAGTGCTGGTTCGGCAAAAATGCAAAAAAAAGACATTATATTTCACCAAACACATGCGCACAAGCACATGTTTAATAGTAACTGCCTGGAGATGATGAGCTCACCAGTGAGACCAAAAACCTCCAGACAACTGCTCTATCCAGAAGGCAACCCTAGTCTTTCAATATTGGCCCCCATTCCAAGACAATCACACTGCAACCATTCCAAGACCATGCTTCAACCACACTGCAACCATTCCAAGATCATGGCATTCGACCAGGCCATTCTGTAACCAGGCCCAGACTGAGGGAGACCAGTGGGATCAGGGGAGGACCAGGGGGACTAGGGAAGGAGAAGAAGGAGCAGGGGAGGACCAGGGGGGCAAGAGTCCCAGGGGGAGAACAGGAGAAGCAGGAGGGCCAGAGGATGAACAGAAGAGGAGCAGAGAGAGGAGCAGAGAGGGACTAGGGAGGGACCATAAGAGACGGCGAGGAGCAGGGTAAGGGGAGGCTCTAGCTAACCAAAAGTTAATCAGCTAGTTGTAGCTAACCAAACATCTTGCTAGTTCTAAACAAACCAAACGACCAGCAAGACTGGCTAACTATCTCCAGCTAACCAAACCGTCAACAAGCTAGCTGTAGCCTAGCTAGCTACTGTAACCAAAGTATGACTGAAGATTTTGTCAGCCCAGATAAGATAGGGGTGGTTGGAGACTTGTAGAGAGAACATGAGAAACAGCTTAATTTGAGAACAAGGTTACGGTGGCTTCTTCTACCGGCTGCTGTAACATACTTATGAAGGTGTTTTATATATGTACAATTTAGTCATTGTTATGGTTTATGTATCCATGCAGAAAAGAAGCAGGAGGACTAGAGGAAGACCAGGAGCAGGAGGAGGAGCAGGGGAGGAGATGGGGAGAAGCAGGAGGAGGAGCAGGGGGAGGAGCAGGGGGAGGAGCAGGGGAGGAGCAGGAGGAGGAGCAGGGGGAGGAGCAGGGGGAGGAGCAGGAGGACCAGGGGAGGAGCAGGAGAACGAGCAGGGGAGGAGCAGGGGGAGGAGCAGGGGAGGAGCAGGAGGAGGAGCAGGGAAGGAGCAGGAGGAGGAGCAGGGAAGGAGCAGGAGGAGGAGCAGGAGGACCAGGGGAGGACCAGGGGAGGAGATGGGGAGAAGCAGGAGGAGGAGCAGGGGAGGAGCAGGGGAGGAGATGGGGAGAAGCAGGAGGAGGAGCAGGGGAGGAGCAGGGGGAGGAGCAGGGAAGGAGCAGGAGAACGAGCAGGGGAGGATCAGGGGAAGAGCAGGAGGAGGAGCAGGAGGACCAGGGGAGGACCAGGGGAGGAGCAGGAGGACCGGGGGAGGAGCAGGGGAGGAGCAGGAGGATCAGGGGAGGAGCAGGGGAGGAGCAGGAGGATCAGGGGAGGACCAGGGGAGGAGCAGGAGGACCAAAGGAGGAGAAGGAGGAACGGGGGGGGGGCTTAAATGACCAGAGGAGGACCAAGGGAGCAGCAAACAAGGAACAGAGGGAGACCAGGGGAAGACTTAAGGAAAAGCTGACTGCAGGCCCCAGGGGGGGAACAGGGGAGGCCGGACATGGGGGAAAAAAAACAGGATCCAATAGCGTGTGGACACACACACACGCGTAAACACATACTGTATGGACTAACAGGCATATCTTAACCACACTTGTTTAGGACAGGAAAGCTTTGAGGCTTTCCAGACATCTGAAGAGACAATGCAAGAGACTGCCAAAGAGATATAGTTAGTGAGTGATAGACAGAGAGAGAGAGAGAGAGAGAGAGAGAGAGAGAGAGAGAGAGAGAGAGAGAGAGAGAGAGAGAGAGAGAGAGAGAGACATAGACAGAGAAATAGAGAGAGACAGAGAGAGAGAAGAGGAAGCCCTCAAAGGTTAGTCAGACTGTTATTATTTCTACAGTGTGAAGGGTTGGGATTGGGGGCTGATGGGGGTGTTGCTGCAGGGGGGCTGTGGTTTCCTGTCCCTCTTCCTACCCCACCCGCTCCCCACTAAAGAATGACAGAGCAAGAGAAAAAGAGAGAAAGAGAGAGGTGAATAAAACAGAAAAGGGAATTGAGCGAAAGAAGGAAGAAAACACTGTAGCAGCTCTAACCAAAATGTGACAAAACCAAAGATAGAGAACTGGAAAGAGGGAAGAAAACTATGCAGGGCCCTCAAGTCTGCGCGAGACTCACGCATTTCAACCATTTCACACGCAACAACTTGTATTTTTCATGCTGAGAAGTAAGGGATAACTTGTCCCGCTATATACAATCAGAAACACCAGGGCCCAGTTTCCCAGACATGGATTAAGCCTAGTCATAGAGTAAGAGAACATTTCAATGAAGATCTCCATTGAAAACGTTTTTAGTCTAGGACTAGGTTAAATCCATGTCTGGGAAACTGGGCCCAGGTAAAAAAACAGCCTACTAGTTAGCTCTAACCAAACCGTCAACCAGCTAGCTGTAGCCTAGCTAGCTACAATAACCAAAGTATGACAAAACATTTAGTCAGTCCAAATAAGATGAGCAAGAAACTGGCTTTATCTATGGCTGCTGTAGGCTAATAAACTTGTGTTATAAAAGTGTTTTGCTTGTGTTTACAATTGAGTAGCATCACCCTGGTAAGGTTTATGTGTCCATGTTGCTGTCTTCACAGAGACACAAGTACATCCATGAGTTTAATATTTAGCCCCAATGTTCTCTAGGGCATGCCCTTTGAGCAGTGTGTGTGTGTGTGTGTGTGTGTGTGTCTGTGTGTGTGTGTGTGTGTGTATTGTTCCGGTAGATAACATCAGCTTGTTGATTCAGGAAAAGAGGCGTATGGGGTGGGTGGAGTGTCTGGGTGTAGGCTGTGTGTGTGAGAGACACACAGAGGTCGCCCTCCTAATCCTCCTCTCCACCCTTCCACCCCCCACATCCCTCCCTCCCTCCTGGCTCCAAACAGGATAAAGGCTTCATGTGCCAAGTGGAATGTGTGACGCAAGCCACAGCCTTGAAACAAAGCACAGGAAACACAGGACAGGGGAGGGGGAGGGGGGGGCGAGGTAGAATGAGTGCCAGAATGAGTTCAAGCTGTCTACCAGTTTTACAGTAGACAGTACAGTGGGTGGAACACACACACCTCTGGTTAACATTATTATCATGATAACCTATGTCCTAACCCTACAATGGCAACTGTTGAAAAGCTGTCTCAAGTCTCCTTTAGTCTTCCAATCCTGTAGTAGGCTATAGTATAGTATAGGCTAAGTAGTAGCTATAGTACATAGTGTGGTTCTTATAGGATAGTGGATAATAGGTCCAATCGTATTGTATAGTTCCCATAGTAGAGTAGCCTATGGTCCACTAATAAAGTACTTATCTAGGCCTTCCAAAGTTTCAGTTGCCTATTGAGGAGCCAAACAGAGCCTACATAGATTTATTCCACTGTTCTGCCGGTGATCAAACAACTCACTTCACTAATGAACTCTGGCCTTTGTGACACGCGGAGAAAGATGAACATATCTGCTTTGAGTGACAGCACGAGTCCTCTCTTGATACACACACAAGAACATACACACAGATAGTGGGGTAAAGTAGATGAGGTAACATAGCCTACAGTAACAGTCGCTCTTCTGTCTTGTCTGACCCCTTTCCTTTCCGAAGTAAAGTTCTTTCAAAATTATCATTAAGATTATAATATTACAATTACATCAATAAAGTAGGCTGCATAAACGTAAATAAATTAATCATGGTGCAACATTTTTTATCTTAATTGATCTTGACAATAACACTAATACAATAAATGGATGCTTTATATGCTGCAAGTGACCTTATAGAGAAGCAAAAAAACTTACTTCACAGAGGAAATGTAGTATATTCTGTTATATTTCCTTAGTTTAAATGTTGTGGGGGATCAGTAAAAAGCTCGGTAAAAGTTCCGTTCCGATGAAAAAGTGACGCAGGCGAAATGCACACAGTCGTGTCACTGACATCGGTCACCGAAAACAAAACGTCCGAATGATAGATCGCGGGGATTGGCAACTCGACAAAACTTCCCCAAGTTACGAAACTGCGCTCATTTTTCTCCCTTGGTCTTTAAAAACTCCCCGTGAAGAGTGCGCTGTGCGCGTCACATGATCACTTGGTGGGACGAGTCCAAGGAGGGGTCGGGTCGCTGGGCGGGACTGGGCGGCTTGCGGGAGGCGAGGGTGGGGTCGCACAGTTGACTGTGTACAGTATAGTGTGTCTGTGTGTGCTGTATAAGGAAACGGAACTGTAGCCCAGAGAGGGAAGATGAAACCAAGGGCGTGACGGCGCGCGCCCGCGTGAAGGAGCAGGACCTGACGCGCCGTAAAAGGAATTAAAGATTCATGGAAAGAAAAGAACTGGGAGAGCAAGATTTGAGAATATATCTAATAATCTATCTTGCTCTGGCCTTTTGTTCTGGTTTGTTAAGGCACACACGTCTATGTAAGCACACACAAACACACACACACACACACACACACACACAACTCAAGTCACTCTCGTGTCAAAGCTCCGTTTCTCAAATCTGTATCTCTGACACAAGAGACTGAGAGGGCTGTCAATAATTATTGACAGTTTTGATAATAATATTTTTTTTATTATTATTATCAGAGCCTTACAATCCTGTCAATTAAAAAAAACAATTTCACCAATATGCACCCTGAACCTGTTGTTAATCAGTTTTTAATTCTGCAAATCAGTTCACCTTATTGGAAGGGGGAGGTACACAAACAAGTCAAGCTCCATCCATGTGTTAAGTTGCCTGTACGGTTTACTGACTGTCTCCCCACCTTCAAAAAAAGGCTTAACATTTAGCAGACGCTCTTATCCAGAGCGACTTACAGTAAGTACAGGGACATTCCCCCGAGGCAAGTAGGGTGAAGTGCTTTGCCCAAGGACACAACGTCATTTGGCATGACCGGGAATCGAACTGGCAACCTTCGGATTACTAGCCCGATTCCCTCACCGCTCAGCCACCTGACTCCCTCGCTTAAGACGCACTTGTTCCAGCAGTACAACGGTACTTAGGAATGATTGGCTGGACCTGATGCTAGTTTCCTCCAGGATCACAATGACTCTTTTTTAGGGCTATCTCGTTGTTATGATCACTTTTGTAAAGCTCTCTCTTGGAAGTCGCTTTGGATAAAAGCGTCTGCTAAATGAATAAATGTAAATGTAATGTAAATTCGACTTCCATTGGTTTGCTAGGCATCATCAAATGAGGACTTACTTACTGGACAACATTTCAATTGGCAATTCAAATACATTGCAATCTTAATTTATTTATTTGATATACTTTCACTTAGCAGCTCATTTTCATTTCACAGCGCAGATACATATAAACAAGGCTGACTGACAACACTGCTACAGCAGTTTGAATCAGCTTTTATTCCAAATTATTTTCTTTATGGATGAACTGGCTATCTAAACTAGCACCAAGGCAGTATAAAGTGGATACTATGTTTATATAATATTGTATTTAATATTTATTTTCTATATAGGCCAATATCATGTGTTCATCACTTGACTAAGCTGCCTAATCTTCTGGGGAAACTGCAGGAACCTTCTAGTTCCTTGAAATGTAGTTTACAAACTAAACCTTACAGTAGGTTGAGGTACAAAACGGCTTAGGATCGTTAATTAGTAGTTTAATAGAAGGATTTCTAAGGCCACCATAAGACATCTACAGGTGTGAATATGACTGACACACAAACCCAGGCGTGCAGAGGGTGCCAATTTACAATCTAGAAGGGCCTGTCAAGCAAGTAAACTGTGATTAAGGTGAAATGTCCTACATCACCTAACTGACAGGTCTGACAAACAAAACACACACACACACACACATGACTCCACAAATTCCAAGGCAGGATTAAATAACTTCTAGACTCTAGAAGTTATTTAATCCTGCCTTGGAATTTCTCTAGAATCTAGAGAATACAGATAGTGTCTGACTGGCAGAAGTTCTTTGGAAGACAAACAGGATCCGTGAAAAAATTACATTGTGTCCTTGGGCAAGGCACTCGGGGGAAATGTCCATGTACTTCCTGTAAGTCACTCTGGATAAGAGCGTCTGCTAAATGACTAAATGTAAATGGATTGAGATCTGGGGAATTTGGAGGCCATGTCAACACCTCGAACTCGTCGTTGGGTTCCTCTAACCATTCTAGAACCAAGTTTGCTTACTTTGAGGAAAACATGTTAATTTTAATGCCTAATACATATTCCTCACTGACAGGTGCCATGACACTGAGATAACCAGTGTTCTTCACGTCAGAGGGTCTCATGTTACGGCTGATCGGTGTATGTGCCATGGATATGTTTTGAAACTAAGTGAAATACCATTTGATGTTTGATAAACTGTTCCTGCATTCTATCACACTATAGTTGTAAAACTTCCCATCAAATTGTACAGCCACTGTAGGGATTTTAAATCATTTTGGAGCATCAAATATTTTTTTTGCTACATTAGCCTCTGGTCCAGATTATTCTTAACTTGGGGACCCTTGCCTATCTTGTGAGTGATTAAGAGCATTGAGGAGCCCTCACAACTCCACGTGTCTGTGGCGTAGTCAAGTATGTAGCACATATATTACAGTTACTGTTCGTGCTAATGACCTTCATACCACACAAGTGGGAGCATGGTTGCACCCTAGAAGTTTTATTGTTAAAAATGCCACGGGGAACAGTTCAGTGTGTGGGTTTGGGTGGGGTCAGTGTAGCTGTGTGTGCTTGGGTGGGGTCAGTGTAGCTGTGCTGCTTGGGTGGGGTCAGTGTAGCTGTGTTTGCTTGGGTGGGGTCAGAGTAGCTGTGTGTGCTTGGGTGGGGTCAGTGTAGCTGTGTTTGCTTGGGTGGGGTCAGTGTAGCTGTGTTGCTTGGGTGGGGTCAGTGTAGCTGTGTTTGCTTGGGTGGGGTCAGAGTAGCTGTGTGTGCTTGGGTGGGGTCAGTGTAGCTGTGTGTGCTTGGGTGGGGTCAGTGTAGCTGTGTGTGCTTGGGTGGGGTCAGTGTAGCTGTGTGTGCTTGGGTGGGGTCAGTGTAGCTGTGTGTGCTTGGGTGGGGTCAGTGTAGCTGTGTTTGCTTGGGTGGGGTCAGTGTAGCTGTGTGTGCTTGGGTGGGGTCAGTGTAGCTGTGTGTGCTTGGGTGGGGTCAGTGTAGCTGTGTGTGCTTGGGTGGGGTCAGTGTAGCTGTGTTTGCTTGGGTGGGGTCAGTGTAGCTGTGTGTGCTTGGGTGGGGTCAGTGTAGCTGTGTGTGCTTGGGTGGGGTCAGTGTAGCTGTGTGTGCGCTTGGGTGGGGTCAGTGTAGCTGTGTGTGCGCTTGGGTGGGGTCAGTGTAGCTGTGTTTGCTTGGGTGGGGTCAGTGTAGCTGTGTGTGCTTGGGTGGGGCAGTGTAGCTGTGTGTGCTTGAGTGGGGTCAGTGTAGCTGTGTGTGCTTGGGTGGGGTCAGTGTAGCTGTGTGTGCTTGGGTGGGGTCAGTGTAGCTGTGTGTGCTTGGGTGGGGTCAGTGTAGCTGTGTGCGCTTGAGTGGGGTCAGTGTAGCTGTGTGTGCTTGGGTGGGGTCAGTGTAGCTGTGTGCGCTTGGGTGGGGTCAGTGTAGCTGTGTGTGCTTGGGTGGGGTCAGTGTAGCTGTGTGTGCTTGGGTGGGGTCAGTGTAGCTGTGTGTGCTTGGGTGGGGTCAGTGTAGCTGTGTGTGCGCTTGGGTGGGGTCAGTGTAGCTGCATTCTCACCCTGGAAGAGTCTTGCTTCCTCTTCACTGTTCTGAAATATCCAGTGGAGTTTATTGTTCTCCTGACAAATGACGACCTCCCTCACCCCCACCCTAAACACACAGAGCAGATCGTCTCACAACGGATTGGTTCATATTACACTTTAGGAAACTAAACTCTAGCATGGAGTTAGTGTGTGCATGTGACAAGGAGATACAAATGCGTTGGAAAGAGAGTATGGGAGATCCATTTTTGAGGGTATGGGAGGTGAGGGGTTGAGGGAGGGGTTCATGGCCACGTGGGACATGCTGACAGAAGAGCGTCACACCCACACTGTAGCGCCTGACCTTCTCTTGCCCACAGCAACGCCCTGATACACACACACACACACAAATATATTTATACACCGAGACAGGCAGACACACACATGGACATGTGCACACGCACAGGGAGAAGGACAGACAAAGACACACAGAGACAGAAAGACACACACACACACACACACAACAAGACACCACACACTGCTCTGCTGCTGCAGGACATGATACAGATCTGAAAACATTTGTAGATGATAGAACAGTTATCAATCTCCATCAACAAAATTAAGCATGCCAACGCTTGCATTCATGCACACCTACACACAATTACTGCACCTATGTGGGAACACAAACTGATTTATTGAGATAAAAATGGAATGTAGAAAGTTCTGTAGAAAGTTATGCAACAAAAACATGTTGCAGGCAGGCAGACAGACAGACAACTGTGACACCAGTGTCTGGATGTCAAGAGCACAAACAACCACAAACTAATCCATATCCACACAGAAACATGAGTGATGTTGAAAGAAAGACAGTATGTTGTGGTTCTTGCTGAGTCACAGCAGAGGTGAAGTGTTTTAGGCCTCCTGCCACATCTCTACCCTACAAGCGCCAACCCTTACCCACATGATCGCACGTCATGCCGCAGCCTGTGGAGTGGTGTGTGCATGTCCTGTCGTCTCAACCCCACGGTCATGCATGCACTTATTATAGTCCCTATGATAGCCTGTTCATACATGCAGTACAAAGGCATGCCCGCAAGCACACGCACACACACTGAAAAGAAAGTCCAGACCAAAGAGACATGTTTTAGGTTTTGTAATGTATTTCAGAGTATACAGTAAATAGTTATCATTAAAACAATGTGCAATGTACGTCTAAAGTCTAACTCTTTACAGTGTCAATCAAGAGGGTTCTGTTTTGCAGGTATATCATGTTAACCACATGCATTATACATTACAGCACACTGGGGACAACACGCACGCGCGCGCACGCGCGCGCACACACACACACACACACACACACACAAGGCAGTAAAGTGTGCACAGACAGTGTGATTGTTTCTGTGTCTAGAGGAGAGGCAGATGCCAATCAGGCATCAGGTGGATTTATAGAAAAAAGAGGAAGAGAAGAAGGAATAATTGGAAATGTCCATTTTCAATGAACTGGGTTGTCTTCCCTCTCCCTGTAAATACAGCCTCAGTGTGTGCAGCAGTAACAATCCTTACACAGCCTCAGTGTGTGCAGCAGTAACCATCCTTACACAGCCTCAGTGTGTGCAGCAGTAACCATCCTTACACAGCCTCAGTGTGTGCAGCAGTAACAATCCTTACACAGCCTCAGTGTGTGCAGCAGTAACCATCCTTACACATCCAGCTTTAGAATGCTCTTCATAATCACCCTCCCCTGATATCCACACTGACAAACTCTTTCCTCTTACTCATCTTACTGTTTTACATCTTACCATTTCTCCACAACTTTCTCTCTATCTCTCACTGCTTCTCTTTGGCAGTAATGCAAGTCTCCTCTTCACCATTGGTAGGTCCTGGTGATGGTGATGACTCCATCTCCACACATCTTTGATGAAGCCCTACATCACTCAGTGATTCTCTTTGGTCTTTTCCGAGGTTACAGTCTAACTGCATACAGAGAACACAGGCACTTATATGGATAGTCCTCTGTAATACACGTCAACAGTCAAACAGAACTGTGCATTGGTGTGGCTGTGGGCTCTGCTCACAACGGACAGTACTTCTTTGGGGCCAGTTGGTCAGATAACTCACACGTTTGTTTATATCTAAAGTAGAGTAAGGGCAGGGGTCTTTGGGGTCAAAGTTCACAAACCAACTAAGAAGTCACCGGCGGTGGCCTCTCACTGAGGAAAGTGGGGAACTCAGTGCTGTAGTCTCTTCCATCCTTCTCTCGTCTTTCGTCAACTCCTAGAAAGTATAAAGGGAGTGTTGGCGGACACGTCCTCTCCTCCTCCTTTAGTTGTCCCTCTGGCAAGTTCTGTGGGGGCTAGAGTCTCTCAGGGAGGGCCAGGGGGTGGGGAAGGGCCGCGCCCACCGGCCCCAGCGCCCCTCCATCTCCATCAGGGAGCCCCAGATCCGCACGGAGCCTGTCGGCAGGGACGTCCACGCCGGCGTGTGCGTCTGCGTGTGCGCGTACGCCCAGGCGGGTGAGCAGGGCGTGGAGCTGAGCGACAGTGTCCTGCAGCCGGCTCTTGTCCTCCTCCAGGACACCCAGCTGGGCCCTCAGGAGCCCCTCAGACTGGGACAGCACCTGCACACGGGCCTCCAGACCCCCCACGCGAGCCTGGGACACCTGAGGAGAGACCGCCATGCTTTACACTGGCCTGGAGTACTGTGCTATACTGGACGTGGGTGTATTTGTACAGTGTGGTGTGTGTGTGCATTTGTAAATGTATGGAGTGAGTGCATGTGTACTGTGTAAATATGGGGTATTTGTATGTATTAGTTGATGTTTGGGTTGTGTGTGTACATTATATCAGTAAACATGGGAGGGGGGGGTGTATCAGGTGGATGTGTGTTTATTAGTAAATGTGCGGTGTGTGTGTGTGTGTATTAGTAAATGTGTCTGTTTGTGTAAAAGTAAATGTGTGTGTTTACCTGTAGTTCCTCGAGCAGATCCAAGTTTTGCTGCCGAAGGCTCTGATTGGTCCTTTCCAGCTGAGCGGCCCGCTGTGATTGGTTGAGCGTGGGGGGCGGGTCCATCAGCTCGTCTTGAAGGACATGGTACTCCACCTCGTACGCCTGCAGCTGCTTGGACAGGTCCATCTCACACACCTACACACACACACCCGTTACCAACCAGTCACTGCTAAACACACCCATAATGCTGTATATTTTTACTCTTGTTTGTAGTTTTTGTATCTTTACACTGCTGTAATCCTGCAAATGTCCCCATTGTGGGACAAGTAAAGGATTCTTATCTTATCAGAACTGTAAATAGATGTCATGTGCGGGTCAGGGTTTATTAATACCGCACTCACCGTTTTGAGAGCCAGTCCAAGCTGTCAAATCCGCAAAATAATCTGACCCGCAGCTAGACTGTACACAGAGCTGATCCTGCTGCAGGGGGCAACTCGGGAGCTGGGCTATATCAACACTGATGATAAGCTCAATACACAACCGGTCAGCCTGGCACAGACAGGCTGTGTTCCTTATTGTTGAATTGCAGCGAAAGAATACCCTTCAAGGGTCTCCTCTCTCTCTCTCTCTCGTAAATGGAGATGGACAAATTGGCAACACTGCACGTTCAGGACCCAGAGCCTGCCTCGTCAGCCCTCTTCAAGGGTCTCTCTCTCTCTCTCTCTCTCTCTCTCTCTCTCTCTCTCTCTCTCTCTCTCTCTTCTCTCTCTCTCTCTCTCATCTCTCTCTTCTCTCTCTCTTCTCTCTCTCTCTCTCTCTCATCTCTCATCTCCTCTCTCTCTCTCTCTATCTCTCTCTCTCTCTCTCTCTCTCTCTCTCTCTATCTCTCTCTCTCTCTCTCTCTCTCTCTCTCCTCATCTCGCTCTCTCTCTCTCTTCTCTCTCTCTCTCTCTCTCTCTCTCTCTCTCTCTCTCTCTCTCTCTCTCTCTCTCTCTCTCTCTCTCTCTCTCTCTCCTCTCTCTCTTCCTCTCTCCTCTCTCTCTCTCTCTCTCTCTCTCTCTCGTAAATGGACAAATTGGCAACACTGCACGTTCAGGGACCCAGAGCCTGCCTCGTCAGCCCTCCTCTCATCTGCATTTTGCGTTCCGGCACCTTCTGATTCACAAATTAAGCACTGCTTAACGGTGAAGTTCCCAGGGAGCTCTCAGAAGCATTTCTTATAAAGTTAACCAAACATGTGTATTATTTCATGTACAAACAAGATAGTTTTAAAAGCAAGAAACCTGTCATTCACTTCCCCCCTTCCCACAGAGACAGAAGTGCCTACCTGGTTGATGGTCTTCTCCATCTGCACCAGGCCCAGGTTGGGCAGGGTGGTCTTGATGAAGTCCACGATGGTCTCCAGACTGTCGTGCTGCAGGATCAAGGGCTTGTGACTCCCCAGGAGACTCAGCGCCACCTGGACAGGACGTGACATCACCATGACACAGCACAATCCTTTAGAGACAACCTTTCTCTTCATCATACAAACACCAAATACATTGGTGTATTTAAAAATGTTTATACCTTGAAAATGACCTCGGAACCCTGGAGAAACAACATGTCTAGAAAACAAAAGGAGAGAGAGGTTTCTTTAGAGAGGACCAGTCAGGACTGGTTGCATTACTTGATACCATCACTCTTCAGTCCCTAACAGGTAGACACAAAGACATATCTAAACACATGGATGCAAAATGCATGGGCCAGTGTGTACTGGGGGGTTAGGATGGCATGATAGAAGCACTGCACTGAGGTCAATAAAGGCGTTGAATAAACAGACATAAGTAATCCAGGGTAAAACAGAATGGAATGTGTGTGGTTAGTGTGGGGCTGCGTGTGGTTATGGTGGGGTTGTGTGTGGTTAAGGGAGGGTGTGTGTGGTTCAGGGAGGGTTGTGTGTGTGTGTGGTTAGAGTGGGGTTTACATTTACATTTAGTTATTTAGCAGACGCTCTTATCCAGAGCGACTTACAGTAAGTACAGGGACATTCTCCCCGAGGCAAGTAGGGTGAAGTGCCTTGCCCAAGGACACAACGTCATTTGGCACGGCCAGGAATCGAACTGGCAACCTTCAGATTACTAGCCCGCTTCCCTGACCACTCAGGCACCTGACGCCCCTGGGTTGTGGGTGTGGTTAGGGAAGGGTTCTGTGTGTGGTTAGGGTGGAGTTGTGTGTGTGTGGTTGTTGTGTGTGTGTGATTAGCATGGGGCTGTGTGTGTGGTTAGGACGGGAAAATGTGATGGGTGTGAAAGAGAAACAGGTAAGAGATGGAGGTATGGAAACACGGCCATACCTCACTTTAAAGACAAGTCTAATATGAAACACCTCATGTCCCTATCACAAACAGGCACACACACGTACGCACCCACACAGACACACCGAAACCCATCCAGCGCTGTGCTCAGAGGAGCATGCTGAGCCAGAGGGCTGGCTTTAGAGACGGTTCCTTCCAGTTACAAGGAAGGAGTTTAAAGGAAGGGAGTGGGGCGAAGAAAACAAGCGGCGAAGACTCACCTTCAAACATGAAACGGTTCCTCAAACAACCCAACATACCAGAGCTCTGATGACAGAGTAGGTGTGTGTGCATGCGTGCAGGTGTCTTGTGTGTGTGTGTGCGTGTGTGTGTACAGAAGTCTTTGACATCTTACACAGAGCCAAAGAATGCTGCCTTGTGGAGGAACATATTTCAGTTGACATGTTGGTGAACATAAGTACATTATTGCGTGAGAGTGTATATATATATTATATATATGTGTCAAGAAATATCCCAAAGAACTGAACAAGGCCACAGTTTGATAGAAGCTATGCCTGCTTACTTGACAAGCATTACAGAATAGACTCCTCCCCCTCCCCGCGTACCAAAGACTCGGGCCACAAAGCCGAGGGGAAAGTGTGAGGCAAAGGTGGTGAGGAACCAGGGGGCAGCGTAGAGGCTGGGCCCGATCTCCTGCTGCTCCAGGTGCAGGTACAGGTCCCTGTGGTAGTCATGCAGCAGCCTGGACAACTGGTACATCTGGATCTGACACACACACACACACACACACACACACACACACACACACACACACACACACACACACACACACAGCCCTCGTGTGTGAGAGAAATAGGAGGCCATTAAACTAGCGGTGCATAAACATGTTGTTAGCGTGTGTGTGTGTGAGGTACCTGTAGTATGATCATGTCGGGCCGGTACTGCTTGCGGAGCCCCATGTCGTACATGAGGAACTTGAGCATGTAGAAGGCATCCTCCTCCTCCATGTGGAGCAGGAGGACCCCCGCCACGAAGGACAGGCCCTGGCAGTAGCCCACCTGGGGGGGACGGGGGACGTCTGTTATACTGGGGTGTGCCTTGCTGTGTGTGTGTGCTTTGCTATGCAAGGTTGTTTTGCAGCGCCTGTTTCCGTCCCAATGTGTGCGTGCTCTGCTGTGCGCGCACGTGTGGTTTTGTGCTGTGTGTATATGTGTGTGTGTGTGTGTACCTCGGGTCCAGGAGGGAGTAGGCCTTCAGGAGGTTGTAGAGAGACAGCTGCCCCGCCCCCAGCTGAGCCTGGAAATAGGGATGTGTGGGAAACGTCCGACCTGAGAGGAGACGGAGGGAAGGAGAAGGGGATGACAGAGAGAGAGAGAGAGAGAGAGGGGGGGGGGGTGAATGAGAAAAGGGGGGAGACAAACATGTGGAGGAGAGAGAGACAAGATAGGACATGATGTTTGTTGCACTGTACTATGTGATCCAGTACTTAAGATGATATTGCGATAATTGTACTGTGCCGGGGAGCAAGAATGAAGACCATTCTTGACTCTAACCACAGAAATATGGTTAGAATAATGCACATCTGATCCTTGATTTTCTGTGTGTGCGTGTGTGTGTGTGCACGCACGTAAGTTATATTTGTGAGACAGAATCTCACACTCTGTTACCCATAGTTTTCCTTCTGGGCTTTTTGTACCAAAACACCCCCTTCTACCTGACATTCTTCACACAAAACAACGTTAAATTGCAGCTGTGTTGATGTGTTTTGTGTCAGAGAGCTTCCAGTCTCGACCAGTCCACCTGTATGTTATTATGTGTCACTGTGAGGCAAGTTTGGAGAGGAGACCTGTAAACTGTGTGTGTGTGTGTGTACACATTATGTTAAAGGTCCCTGACATGTACATAGTGATCCTTATCCCCTCCCCTGCTGCAGGCACCCTGTACTTTAGATGTTCCTGTGTGTGTGTGTGTGTTCCTGTGTGTGTTCCTGTTTGTGTATGCACTGTCTGTGTGTGTTCCTGTGTGCTATATGTACTTGTGCACATGTGTGTGTATGCACTATGGGCTGAAGGTTGCAGAGACAGCGTTCTTGCTTCAGGCCCCCTCTACTTTAGATCGTTAGTGTTGGAATGGCTCAGATAGAGATCAGGTCAAAGTAGGTTAGGTAGTGATTTTGGGTCGTCTTGGGTTTACTTTGATTTTTTTTCACATGCGCAGTGAACATTTAGACTATTCTCTAAGCTGGCGACATGTGGACTAAAAGTGAATCCCGCGGCCCGCAATACCTCACTCAAAAAGATTTAACGTACACCAGTCTATATACAACACCCATTGACGACATGGTCATCATTTTGTTTTCATTTTCCACCAGACATTTGGTAGCTAGTAAAACAACGCTAATTACCCGGCCTGACCCACTCCAGATTAGCACTGCATACCTGTACCCGGCCCTGTTAAACGCCCATTGTTCCAGCACGAGTGTGTTTGCATGTGCGTGTGTGTGTACTTGTCTACGTGTGTGTGCTGCTACGTGCATCACCTGCTTAGTTGTCCAGGGCGAGTTGTCTAGACATGACCGGTCGACTTAACTACTAACCCCAACCCCTACTAACCAACCATAACCCTGCCTACCCTGACCAGGCCTAGCCCCAAACCTACCCCAGGCATCACCTAACGCCCATGTACCTCTGGATGAACACCAGTGAGTCAAACACTCTAGGGAGGGTGGGGGTGTCACAATGAGGTTAGATCTGGACTATAAGAAAGGCTTGCCTGAAAGTTGACATACAACATGTGCAAGTATGTACTGTATGTCTGTCTGTGTGGGTTCCTGTGTGTGTTGTGTCTCGTACCCAAGTCTATGAGGATGGCGTGCTGCTGTGAAGTGAGCTGTTGAGGAGCTCTTTGTAAGGCGTGTGATTGGCTGGGGCCGTGAGGGGACGGCCTGTCTGAGGAGGGTACTGCTCCGACAGAAACTTCCAGACCTCCCCCCGATGCTGCCTTGAACACCTGGCATGGGGAGCGGAGAGAGAATAGAGAGGATGGGGGTGGGGGAGAGATGCTGCGAAATAAACACTAGTGTTGCAAAACATTGTTTTGACAGCCGTGCTGTTGCATGTGTATGTTAATTAGTGTGTGTGTGTGAGAGAGAGAGAGAGAGAGAGAGAGAGAGAGAGACAGAGAGAGAGACAGAGAGAGAGACAGAGAGAGAGACAGAGAGAGAGACAGAGAGAGAGACAGAGAGAGAGAGAGAGAGACAGAGAGAGAGAGAGAGACAGAGACAGAGAGAGAGACAGAGAGAGAGAGAGAGAGAGAGAGAGAGAGAGAGAGAGAGAGAGAGAGAGAGAGAGACAGAGACAGAGACAGAGACAGAGAGAGAGAGAGAGAGAGAGACCTACCCTGTGTGACAGCAGAGTAGATGGTCTCCGTAGGGAACTTGACCTTAGACCTTGCTGGCTTTCCCAGCATGCTCTCCCAGACCAGGGTGACCTCTTTCAGACAGGGCGTGATCTCCTCATAGTCCAGCTTCAGGCGCTTGTTCTGCAGGTCACTCTCAGAGGCTGCACACACACACACACACACACACTTATTTTTATTTTTTTTAAACAACCTTTTGACTTACCCACACCCAAACTGTTAAATAGGTTCAGAGTGAGAAGAGAAGGTGAGGGAACTCCCACCTCTTTCAAGCCAACTCCCTTCCTCCCCTCCCCTCCACACTCTCCATCACTCCTCCTCTCTCACATTAAACTGCCCTATTGCCTCTTGCAGTTTTTTCCTCCATCTCCTTCTCGCCATCTCTCCCTCCATTGCTCTTACTGTTTACAAAGCAACAAATAGCTGGAATTAAGTTCCACAAGATTGGAGACCAACTGGTCCAACTACTTTTAAATCAAAACAAAAATGTTTTATATCCTTTCGCCTATATTGCAAACTTTGCACTTTGATTTTTTCTCTTTAATTTAAATGCATTCTTTTTGTATCCTGTTTTATTGTATGACATGTATTTTAGTAATCCCTTTTTTTGGTATGATATGTTTTAATGTGAAGCACAATGAGTTTGCCTGGTGTATGAAATGTGCTGTATGAATAAAGTGCCTGGCCTTGAATTACTCCCTCTCCACCATCATCACCCAAGGCATGGAGATAGTGGGTTAGGTTAACAAGGTTATGAAAATAGACCTCGGTAGATGAGGCAGGGTTTGGGCTAGGCACGCTAGGCACGCTTACACACACACACACACACACACACACACACACACACACACACACACACACACACACACACACACACACACACACACACACACACACACACACACACACACACACACACACACACACACACACACACACACAGAACAAAACAGAAAGGAGGTGAACCACACCCATAGACGGGAAAAAACCCACACAATGAACTTGTTCAGAATGGTACCACAGCCACACAGTCCTCCCTCTGCCAGATGAGATAGAGCATGGAGAGAAGGAGAGAGAGAGGGGGGTTGTTGTTAGTGACAACAAGGGTGACGAGAGTGACAATGAAACAGAGAGTTAGAGAGAGGGAGACTGGCAGCCAGGGCAGTGCTTATTCCCGACACTTGCATCAATATTGGCTCACATTCTCTCAGTCAACACCCTTATCCACTGTGTGTGCGCGCGTGCGAGTTGGCAGGGATGGGTGGGGTAGTGAATCAGAGGATAAAGGTATGTTTGCGCGTGTGTGCCTTGAAAGAGTGGTTTTATAAGTGGCAAAAAGGTCAGCTTGAGGGCGTCACTTGATATTCAGACTGCCTCTGAAATCACCTACACAGGAGGTGACAGAACTGACACTACACAACGTGTGCAGAGATGAAGGTGTGTGTGTGAGAGAGCTTTTGTGTGTGTGAGCATGTGTTTATTAGTATAGGGCAGTAAGCCAAGACATTAATACATGCTTCTGTAATTGCAGGCCTGTCAGAGGACATTCATCTCTCAGTGAATAAACCCATCGACACAAAGTATGTGCAGATGACATCTAGCTCTCTATATAGGAGGACAACAGAGATTGACATATTTCTTACCAATTGTGCTGCTCCACAAGTCAAGTCATGGTGCTTGTGTATGTGTATCTGTATGTGTGAGAGTGTGTGTGTGTGTGTGCGTACCCTGTAGTTTCTGGTTCTCTCTCTCCATCCTCAGTAGCAGTATCTGCTGCAGGATGGCTTTCCTCCACAGCTCCCGGAGCTCCGCCCCGCCCCGCCTCTTCTGCTCCTCTGGGACCACGCCCAACACGCCGTCCCCCCCGCCGCCGCCGCCCCCCAGGGTGCCACGCCCCGCCTCCAGACAACAGTCTCCCCTGTCTGAGAGATGGAGGGAGGTTGTGGCAAGAGAAAGATGGTTGAATCCAATCTTCTTCTCTCCGTTTTTCAATTGATGGAACAAAAGAGCAGATATCATAACAAGCCGTAGTTTCTAAACATCATTAGACACCCCTCAGTAGAAGACACTCACAAACAAATACATCTCTGAACTAAACAAACACACACACACGCGCACAGTGTTCTAAAAAACAATGTTTGGGATGGGAGTCAGGTGGCTGAGCGGTAAGGGAGTCGGGCTAGTAATCTGAAGGTTACCGGTTTGATTCCCGGCTGTGCCAAATGACGTTGTGTCCTTGGGCAAGGCACTTCACCCTACTTGCCTCGGGGGAATGTCCCTGTACTTACTGTAAGTCGCTCTGGATAAGAGCGTCTGCTAAATGACTAAATGTAAATGTTTGCGTGACTCCACCCAAACTACAGGGTGGATCACAAACTATCTTAAAATACTAAAAACAACTTCTACATATAGTGACAGGATTTTCAACACGCACACACCTTGCAGGTCTGGGAGTACAATGCTTATACCTGAGAGGGGAGGTATGTATGTATGTATGTATGTATGTATGTATCAGTCTGTTAAAACGCTACAGGACACTCTGAAACCAGCAGTCACTCAACAAATAATACAGCTGAGGTCAAAACGCCAACACACACACATATCCACACGCTTATACACACAAGCGCACATGAACACACAGAGACATATGTATAAGTATAGACAAACCCTGACTGACACACAGCGCAAACATAAGACTTACTGAAGATCGGCCTGAAAGGCGTTATGCCTGGGTGAACACACACACACACACAGTGACGCACTTGGCCACTGTGGCACCGTCCACTCCCTGTGTAAACACCCTGGCTTCGCCAAAGCCAACGCCCTTAACACACACACGCAAACTGGGTCAACACGTTCTGATGCTTTCCTGTGGCTCGGTCTGTCAAGGTCATGTTGACTGTGTCTACACAAACAAACACCTCCCCACATACATTCAAGATCAAGTACTTCTAGAGAAAAGGTGCTTAAAGTGTACCAACGGAGCGTGTCTAAACCTCCTCCACCTGTCAGCAGCCTTGCTGAACACAGAGAGAGAGAGAGAGAGAGAGAGAGAGAGAGAGAGAGAGAGAGAGAGAGAGAGAGAGAGAGAGAGAGAGACAGAGAGAGACAGAGAGAACACACACTACTAACACCACATGTTCACTCCGCCTCCCTCTTTTTCCAAGGTTGATTCAGAGGAATGACTGACGTTGGCTATATCTTATGTAACAGTGGGCACAGTGACAGTCTATTAGGCCACTGTGTTACACGGTCCTCTAGGGACACATCCTAACCACTCAACTACTGACCTTAAACTGACCTCTAGTGGCCAAAATCCTACACAGCAGTCAGTAACACGGTGTGCTAGTAGAAACGTAACAGTGTGTGTTTAATGGGGTTTGTGTCCATGTAATGGGGTGTGTGATAGTGTGCGTTTAATAGTGTGTTTTGAATTGTGTGCATGTGTGTAATAGTAAGTGTATGTAATAGTGTTTTTGTAAAAGTGTGTGTGTCTACCAGATGTGTCAGGGTTCTTCTGAGGCGTGGCGACTCGTAGGAAGATCTGCTGTCTCCAGGAGTGTCTGTGAGTGCGCAGGGGGCTGTCTCCCTCCACACACACCCCAGGCACCGACAGGGCTGCCACGTCACTGAAACACACACACACACACCTCTGAACACCAACACCAAGCATAGTACTATACCATAGGGCAGTCGAGACTGTATTAGCTGATTTGGAGCAGCCAACAGGATTTCAAGGGTTGTGTGTGTGTATGTGTGTGTGTGTGCGCGCACATGCAGGTGTCTGTGTGTACCTGGTCCTCATGTTAAATGGATCATTTTCATGGACAGGTGCCAGCAGCTTGAGGAAGTTAGGGACAGAGGAGGAGGAGCGGAGACGAGCTCGCAGCCCCCCCAGAGGACTGAGGGAGGGAAGAACGGAAGGAAGGAAGGAAGGAGGGAGATGAGAATACAGAATGAGACAGCAAGATTAAGACGAGAGCAGTGGAAGGAGAGAGACAGAGAGAGAAAACAAATGCCAAGATGGAAAAAGAAAGATGTAGAGCCCAAGGGAAAGGATTTTTTTTTTGATAAACAGCAGTCCTTAACAGCTATCATAAATAACACTTGGGGAGAGATACACAATATGGCCAAAAGTATGTGGAGCACCCCACTAATAATGAGCTCAGGTGTTTTAGTCACACCAATTGCTCGCAGGTGCAAATAATCCAGAGCATGGCATCTCCATAGACAAACACTGACAGCACACTGGCTGTTAATGAAAAGATCAGTGACTTACATGCTGCACTGTCATGGGAGGCTCCCTTCACCATTACAAGTCTGTTTGGGAGATTTCTGCCCTACTGCTAGAATTGTGAGGTGGAAGCGCCTATGAGAAACAGCAGCCCAGACACAAAGTGGTAGACCACACACACACACTCACAGAGCGAGCTCTGCCGAGCGCTGAAGCTTGTAAAAACCCCGATCATCTGTGGCATTACTCGCCCCAGCGTTCCAGACCGCCTCAGGAAGCATGACAACACCATAACCATGGGTCGGGAGCTTCATGGAACGGGTTCCCATGGCCGAGCAGCTGGACGCGCAAGCCTCACGTCAAAATCAGCCATGTGAAAGTGACGGTTGGAGTGGTGTGAAGCACGCCGCCACGGGACTCTGGAGCGGTGGAGACGTGCTCTCTGGAGGGATGAGTCACGCTCCACTGGCTGTCAGTCTGACGCACCAATCTGGGAGCGGCGGATGACAGGAGAGCGCTACCTAGAGGAATGCATAGCGGCTGCTGTGAGGTTGGGCTGAGGAGGGATGACGGGCTGGGACTGGTCCTCAGGGCTGGGCCTACTAGGCTTCAGCGAACGCTACTCTTAAATGATACAGAATAGAAAATACATTTTAGACCTGTGCTTCCAACTTTGTGGCAACAGTTTGGGGAAGGCCTTTCCCTGTTTCAGTCATCCGTCAAGTCCCTGGAGGGCATGGAGACATGGCGTGATGACAAGGCAGGTGTGGAAGAGCGAGTGGCATGCCACCTCAACACCCTTCGGATCTTTTGGAACGGCGATTGTGAGCCAGGCCTTCCTGTCAAACTCCCAGAGACACATTTCCAAATCTTGTGGACAGGCTTTGCTGAAAGCGTGGCAGCTGTTAAAGCCTCAAAGTGGGAGGTAACTTCACGTTCGTGCCCATGGTTTTTGGAATGGGATGTCCAACACGCTTTTTATGGGCGTGATGGGCAGGTTTCCACATACTTTTGGCCATAACGTTGACCAAGACACAGCGAAAAGAATGATGGAAGAGATGAAGGCGCTCACCTCCTTATGTTCAGACGTCCCCCAGAGGAGGGCGATGAGGGGCAGTGAGAGAGGAGAGGAGAGTGGGGGGAGGACAGGTGGAGAGCTGTAGGAAAAGGAGGTTCTGAAATGTGTCTGAGCAGAGACAGAGAGAGACAGAGACAGAGAGAGGTGTGTGTGAGCGGGAGACAATGAAAGAGAAAGAAACGTAGGATGTAAACGTGGCCCATAAAGGGAGAGAGACGGGGCTAATGAAAATCAGGGAAAAACAAGAGAGGCAGCAGGTTACAAGAAGAGGAAGCAGAGTCTATTCTCAGAACAGGAAGTGGACCATTCCTGACAGGAAGTGTAAATGTGTCCCTGTGGACAATGTAGGAAAGCACAAAGTTCCCCATAAAAAAAATACAAAAAAGCAAGAAGAAATACATTTGTATTTCAACCCAAACAGTGCACACTCACACACACACGCACACACACACACACACACACACACAAAGTCCTCACTTGCTCTGATGTGGTGTGTCGGTGCTAACAGAGTAGTGGCGGACCAGCTTGGGCTTGGTGGCGGCTGAGGGCGTGTCCTGGGTCGTGTGGGTGTGTGTGTGTGCCGGGGAACAATCCGTCGAGGACGGGCTGGGTGGGTGGCTGAAGGTGTTGGCACGGCGACGAAAGCCCTGGCCATGAGAGTCGCAGAGCAGAGAGAGGGATGAGGAGGAGATGGAGAGAGCGGGGTCCAAAAGCTTCAGGTCTCCAGTGGAGTTGTGAGACCTGCCAAGGACAACAATGTAGGAACCAGGATTGTTAAGTTGGCACTTCATGGCAACCATGCTGTGTGTGTGTGTGTGTGTGTGTGTGAGTGTGTGTGTGTACCTGAGGGGGGAGCTGGGGGGCAGTGGGTCCTCATGACTGCTGCTGGTGATGGTGGATGAGGAGGAGCAGCTGTCTTCCTCACTGTTCTCTCTCACACTCTTTGACCTGCTGCTGCCCTGGTAAAACACATACACACAGGTTACATACACAAACACAACACACAGACATCACACAAACGCAGCACTACACATGTCAGCACAAACACTAGTTTTGAATGTTTCTGCACACATACCCATCACCTTCCAGATCCCCCCACCCCTCCCCTTCCAGATGCCCTCACCCTTTCACCTTCCAGATTCCCCCACCCCTCCCCTTCCAGATGCCCTCACCCTTTCACCTTCCAGATTCCCTCACCCTTTCACCTTCCAGATCCCCCCACCCCTCCCCTTCCAGATGCCCTCACCCCCTCACCTTCCAGATCCCCCCACCCCTCCCCTTCCAGATGCCCTCACCCCTTCACCTTCCAGATGCCCTCACCCCTTCACCTTCCAGATTCCCTCACCCTTTCACCTTCCAGATCCCCCCACCCCTCCCCTTCCAGATTCCCTCACCCCTTCACCTTCCAGATCCCCCCACCCCTCCCCTTCCAGATGCCATCCCCCTTCACCTTCCAGATGCCCTCACCCCTTCACCTTCCAGATGCCCTCACCCCCTCACCTTCCAGATCCCCCCACCCCTCCCCTTCCAGATGCCCTCACCCTTTCACCTTCCAGATTCCCCCACCCCTCCCCTTCCAGATGCCCTCACCCTTTCACCTTCCAGATTCCCTCACCCTTTCACCTTCCAGATCCCCCCACCCCTCCCCTTCCAGATGCCCTCACCCCCTCCCCTTCCAGATGCCATCCCCCTTCACCTTCCAGATGCCCTCACCCCTTCACCTTCCAGATGCCCTCACCCCTTCACCTTCCAGATGCCCTCACCCCTTCACCTTCCAGATGCCCTCACCCCCTCACCTTCCAGATCCCCCCACCCCTCCCCTTCCAGATGCCCTCCCCCCTCACCTTCCAGATGCCCTCCAGGGACTCGGTGAGAGAGCGCTTGGCTCTGCTCTTAAACTGCTCCAGACGCTGACGGCTGTTGCTCTGCTGAGACTCCACTGCTAGGGCAGGCTCCTCACATACCTGATCACACACACCACGGAGGGACATGACACACACACCACGGAGGGACATGACACACACACCACGGAGGGACATGACACACACACCACGGAGGGACACAAAAGCACACACAGACGCGGACATACAAACACCATTGACGCACGCAGAAAAATGACTAATGACAGCGGGAGGAGGGAGAAAAGAGGAGGAAGAAATGGGGAGGAGGAGGAGCAGAGTGGGGAGAAGGGACACACTGATCTGGAGGGAGGGAGGGAGGGAGACTGCAGGAACCTTGTTGCTGCTCCCAGACTCTCTGTGTTGGTGAGTCTTCTGTTTCTCCTCATAAAGGGCCCTCAGAC
Organism: Osmerus eperlanus; assembly: GCF_963692335.1. Classification (NCBI taxonomy): domain Eukaryota; kingdom Metazoa; phylum Chordata; class Actinopteri; order Osmeriformes; family Osmeridae; genus Osmerus; species Osmerus eperlanus. The sequence continues at coordinate 8,366,099 of NC_085031.1, forward strand.
TGGACACGACCAGCTCGTTCTCCTCCTGGTCGCTCTTAGGACGAGCCCTCTGTGCACACACACACGAGAGAGAGAGAGAGAGAGAGAGAGAGAGAGAGAGAGAGAGAGAGAGAGAGAGAGAGAGAGAGAGAGAGAGAGAGAGAGAGAGAGAGGTATGAGTACGTCAGTGGTTGGAATCCCTGCAGTTCTTCCTCTACACCACTTGGAGGCACTGTAACCTCTCAGAAGGCAGTCAATATAGCCAGGAGTGTGTGTGTGGGAAATGGTTCTCATGAGACAGGGGGCATTCCACATGTAACATTCCCTAGTCGGCCCCAGAAGGCCATGCTTCCTGTTTGAAATCCAACGTCTTTATTGATTGTAGGATAAGTGAGTGAATGACAGTGCTGTCCTCAACTCTAGAGATGTGGACTAGCAGGTTCTCATCCAGATCCCTCTGTATGGCTCTTAGCACGCCTGGCTGTCTCTACCTGCCTGCCTGCGCCCCGAGCACACAGCCTCACCATGGTGTTCTCAAACACGGAGGCTTGCTCCTGGTTCTCCAGGATAGCCAAATGTTGCTGTAGCTCCAGTTTGGCTTTAGATGGGTGCAGACCTGAAGAAACACACACACACACACATCAGAAAACGTATTCACACACCAACAGACAACAATACAATTAGGTTTTGATTCTTTTGCTTTGATTAGTGTTAATGGATTTGCTTTTTGCTGTTGTCCAGTCTATGGCAAAACACCGTTTCATCATGTCAATAAAGCCCCATGTAGACTGGTGGTACTGGAGAGACTGAGGTTAGGGTGACTTGTGACATTGTACACTTCCAGTACAGGCAAGTTCAGTGGGAGGACAGGGGAGGTGATTAGATAATCAGTTTAGCGAGTGGGAGAGCTACATACATTGGAGATGACTCAGATAATGTTATGTTTATGAACTATAAAGTTTATAGTTCATAAACGTAAAATTATTACGTAACATGTTTATTAAACCCACCATGAAGCAATAACTCATAACTCTGCTGTGGATTCAAGCACTTTCAAGGTACATTTTGTTGCAGTTTCAAAAACGAAAGGCCTTATTATACTCTTCTAGATTTCACAAACTTTCTCAGATTTTCAAGGCCTGTGGGAACCCTGTCAGTGATACTGAGCTTTTTTTGGTTTGTTGATGTTTTTGGTAATGTGTTATTTTTTCCCCCTTACTTTGTACCATTTTCCATGAATTTTCCCTGACTTTCCAGGTCAATGTTTCTTTCCCTGACTTTCCAGGTTTTCCCATGACCGTGGTAACCCTAACAGTTAAGTAATGGTTAGGGTTAGGTGTGGTTGGGGTTAGTTAGGTTTAGAGTTAGGTGGGGGTTAGCGTTGGGGTTTGAGTTAGTTAGATGGTGATTCGATTTACTTTGTGGTTAGGTGGTGGTTTGGGGTTAGGTGGTGGTTTGGGGTTAGGTGGTGGTTTGGGGTTAGGTGGTGGTTTGGGGTTAGGAGGTGGTTTGGGGTTAGGTGGTGGTTTAGGTGGTGGTGGTTTAGGGTTAGGTGGCGGTTTAGGTGGTGGTTTGGGGTTAGGTGGTGGTTTGGGGTTAGGTGGTGTTGCTTAGTTGGGTAGAGTAGAGGTGGGGTGGAGTTAGTGGCTGGTAAAGGTGGTCGTTATCTACCTTCAATCCTCTCACACAGCCTGTGGAGCACATGAATGGGGCAGGCCTCACACTGCAGGCTCTGGGTCCTCACAGTCTGCTGCAGGGAGGCCACAGAGAACGCCTGCTTCAACGTCAGCATGATCTCATCCACCTGGGATAGGAGGAGGAGCACAAGGAGACCTGGTCAGTCAACACAACTAATCGTTCATCCATCCACCTATTCCAGATGAGAAGCTTCCACAACCCCTTCTAAATAACGCCCCACTCAATCTGCCCATGGAAAACACAAACAATTTATCAATCCACATCATCCCTCTATCCCTCATCCTTCTCTCATACTTCCATCCCTTTCTCCTACCCTCATCTCTCTCCAACCTTCCATCCTTCATCTCCCACTCACCTTCATCTCCTTCTCCTGGCCTCCATCCCCCTCCCTCTCCCACCCTCCATCCCTCTCCCACCCTCCCCCTCTCCCACCCTCCATCCCTCTCCCTCTCCCACCCTCCATCCCTCTCCCTCTCCCACCCTCCATCCCTCTCTCCATCCCTCTCCCTCTGCCACCCTCCATCCCTCTCCCTCTCCCACCCTCCATCCCTCTCCCACCCTCCATCCCTCTCCCTCTCCCACCCTCCATCCCTCTCCCCCCTCCATCCCTCTCCCCCTCCATCCCCCTCACCCACCAGGGCCTCATCAGTGCACTGGAAGACGTAGCAGACAAAGTGACAGCTGCCTCCCTCCACAGTCTCCCTGCAGATGAAGCCAAAGTGATCTACATGACGGATACCCTGGAAAGGCAGAGACGGGAAGGGAGTTACGACTTGCATTGTTATCATGGTAAAGGTATGCCTTACAAGATTAGAAAATGACCCAGACACAAATCTCCTTTACAGGTCTAGTGAACAACCACATCCACCTGCCCACGCGCGCATGCGACACCCACCTGTGAGCAGAATGATATCTCTCTGAAGCTCTTCTCTATGGAGACCTTCTTGGTGTCTGGACTGACCAGGAAGATCTGACACCTACCCACCTGAAACACAGACAAGCATCGCCCTCTTGGGTTAGTTTAGAGTTCTAGAGACGTTCTGGAGCCAGTCCTCTCCGTTTTCCTCCCTCGTTTCCAGTCGACCTCATGCAGCTCTCTGTTCTAGCGTTCTACGTCAGTGAAATATGTGACAAGTAAAAAAAAAAATACAAAAGACTGTAAATATGAGAACAGTTCAATTTCCTCTTTTTTGTGTATGCCCCCCCCATATCCCTCCACTCCTCCATCATTTCTTTATCTCCAAAGAAGTCCCCTTCAGTCAGCTGATCACCGGGGCTTTTCAATTTCATCACCTCAAACTGCCCCTTTCATCTGTTCTGATCCCCTCTGAATGAGGTCATGGCGCGTGTCATGCTAAGCCTAACTCAACAGCAGGATGTGTTAGATCATCTTTGCTGACAAGGTCATCTCCCTACTCGGTTTCCTGTGCCAGTGCTGACCACTTCCTGCCTGGATAGTAACCTGGAAGGCAGGAGTTGGCAGAGGGGGTCTCAAAAGGTCATATGTGTCAGATATCTGAGTTTCTGTCTCTGTGTATTTGTGTCGAAGGTTATGCTTCTATCAGGAGTAATTTAAAAGTGCTAAGTCACAGCTACAGAGGCCTTGAGGAAACCAGTCTCTCTCCTCGTTAAATAAGAATACAAAGTCAGCAGTATAGATCAAATATGTGAGTCAGTGTGTGTGTGTGTGTGATTGAGTAGACCTCCCACCATGAACAGCATGGTCCTGTTCTCCTGCAGGCTGGTTGGCTGCACCCCGACAGCTTGTGTGTGTGAGTCAGATGAGGAGGAAGAGGAGTGGATTTCTGGTGACAGGCCGTTCTCGTCCAAGGCCTGCAGACAGGGGAAGCTGGGGTCTCGTTTGAACAGCACCGGCCTCCGACCACCGGGGGGGCTATCTGTTCCTTCGTTACCCAGTCCTGTGATTCCACCAACAGTCCCATTTTGGAACGCCAGAGCCCTGCGCAATCCCCCGACCAATCCTCCACCTCCTTTAGGCCCGGCCCCGCTTGCCCGTGACTGGCCAAACTTTTCGATGCACTCATCGATCAGAGCGGGCGGGGCCTTCTTGTGAGCGACGCTCACGCGGCCGCAGAACAGGACCTCAAACCTCTTGGCGAAAGTGGTTGCTGTAGCGACTGCGTTTGTCGGCACGGAGGTCCCCGTGGAAACCAAGGACGATGAGGTGCATGTTTCAGAAGTGCTACCCTTGGAAGCATCAGAAGGGCGGTTGGTTGCGTCTGTGATGTCATCATTGCGCGCCGAGCTCTTACCAGCCTGCCGTAGCGTACTGATGATCTCAGGAACCTGGAAGAAGGTGGTAGAATGGAGGAGGAAGAGAGGGACAAAAGGAGATATTTGTGAACAAGACACAAAACCCATCACCACAAAACCCACTGCTGCTGTTGTTAACCAACTATAATGAGGTCTTTATGGTTGCAAATCTCCTGATAATTGGCTGGGAGACAACATCACACACAGCCAGGGCCTGTATAAGGTGTGTTCTGTGTACTTCTAAGTTATAGGGGGAAAAAGTTGCTCATCTGGAAATGTCAGATGTGCGAGAGAGACAGAGAGAGACACACAGAGCAAGAGAGAGGAAAGGGGAGGGGATAAGAGGGGTAGAGCGAGAATGAGACAGTAGTCTTTAGTAGCCCAAAATGTGCTCCTTAAACTGTAGATTGTTGAACATTGACCACCGCGAGCTTGGTCATTTTCCAATACCTAACCTAGAGTATCAGAAGGTAGGTGTGTGTGTGTGTGTCTTTTCTGGTGGGGTGAGCTATGAGGAGACCTAAATCCTCACATACGTATTCAGTCCCAGGCTTATGACTTGTGTGCACACACTGTAGAAATCACATCACAAAGATTTGGAAGGATCTTTTGACATTCCAGCAAACAAGTCTAAACTACAGGCCGTATAATAATTCGCCAATTTGTCTTTTGTGGAAAACTTGAACAGCTTCCAAGTACTGGCAAGTGGCAACACTACCAACACTGAGATGGCAGAAATAAGTCACATGTGAATGCATCCCTCAAGAAAGAGAGAGACAGAAAGAGAGGAAAGGGAGAGAGAGAGTGTGTGTGTAATACTTGTGGTGTCTGACCTAACCATCCAGTGGTTTGGCTGTTCTGAGGCAGCAGAATGTTCAGGTCCTGCTGTGTCTTGTCTGGGTGTGATTCTGTTCAGTCCCAGTTTACCTTCAGGATCATCTCGACCAGGTGAACACCCTGATCTGAGGATATAGCCTAGTACTACTAGCTGACTGGAGATGACCTGTCTAAATCCAGATCTGAGTTTGGGTCTAACTCTAGAACTTGAGTAGAGCTTTTCATTAAGAACAGAGTTAACCCTTGTGCTGCCTTCGGGTCACATGACCCAAAGGTTCATAACGAACCATCGTTGTGTTTACCCAGTTTTACCCAATACAAAAACAAATAAAAATAATTTTCTTTTAACCTTTGCAATGTGGGGGGTCTGCGACAGCCCAACGGTTAAAAGAAAATGCTTCACTTTGTTTTTGTATGAGGTAAATTTGTCGCAATACGACGGTGGGTCACACGGCTGATGGGTCAGAATGACCCGAAGATAACACAAGGGTTAAGAACAAAGTGCTCACTCAAACAACAAACATTATTATGCAGGTACGTACACTCATAATGAACTAGTCAAAGCAGAGGCCTGATCTCTGATATTAGAACTAAATGATCATGTTTAATTTGTTGCTAGTTAGCTGCTTATTTTGGAGCCAGAGTGTGTGTACGTGAGAGTGTTTGGTCTTTCCTAGAAACAACTGTTACACTTTAACTAGGTTGTAATGTGACAATGCTCATTTGAGCCATATACCCTATATGAGCAAACATGCTTTTGAGGGAGGTGAATACAGGGGTTGATCAGAAGTTTAGTAGAAAGTTAGTTTGGGCCTAACAAAGCTCATGGAGTTTAGTTTAGTTTGCTTATGCCTAGGTTAGGGTTAGGCCAATGCAGTGTGATCTGCAAGACTCATTCATGCATGGTAGCCTTGAGCCTGACAGTGAATGTCCAGATGTGGAAAATAGACTGTGTAACAGCTAGGGGTGTAACAATACACTCAGCTCACGATTTGATACGCATCACGAAACTAAATATTGCCACCTCCCCTTGAGTGCTACCATACCAGCGTCCTCTCTCCCGTCTACCAATCTGCATTAAACCTACATCCATCTCTTGGCCTCTTTCGCATGACAACATGTGCTTCGAAGTCAGTTTAAAGCCAAGCTAATGGTGCAATTTGCAACACAAACCTTACATCCTTACCTCTCTCCTTCTACTACTGAAAAGTTGATAACCTCTCTTTCCTTAATTCTTTCTCTCTCAATATCTTGGTTAGGCAATGTATTTCAGCATCCCCTCTTTCCGGAGAACCTTAACCCTGAGAACAGAGGGATCTAAGCAAAAGACTTCCTCCCTTCTTGTCTTTCTTTCAGAAAATGATCTTGCCTCAGCCCGCCCTCCCTTCCTCACTCTATTGCAACTCTCTTCATCCCTCGCCACAGCACCATGCCACACTCAGATAGCCTTAATGGTAAAGTACCTAAATCTTCTCAACCTCCCTAAACTTTTCTTCACCCCATCCTCTCACATTTCACCACCTTCTCCTTCCTCCTCTCTCTTTAATGAATGTATTCTGCCATTGTGGAACAGGAATGGTGGAGTACTAGGATGATGACAGGAAGAGAGAGAAGGGAGCGAGGAGAAGACAGATATAGGCATTTTCTCCTCCTACTGTTAAACATTTTGTCAGACAAAAACCTTGTTCTCACTGGAAATAATCAAATGGTTACTGACACTGTAGCTGGAACAGGAAGGTAGCAAAAAAGGGCAAAAAAAAGGGTGCGTTAAGAGTGTGGTGAGAATGACAGCAGTGTCGGTGTGTATGCAATACCCCTCTGGTTGAGGAACAGATACATCTAAACCACATAACAGGCAGGGAAGTGGCACAAACAGAGAAGCTGAAACACTTGCACACACGGCTGTGCAAGGTCAGAAAACACAAAACAAACACCAGTCGAGTGGTTATCAGAGAACATGCGTTTACCGCATCATTGCACAATCCATATTTCTTTACTATTTTCTCACCATCATACCGCCCTTCTTCACCCATTCTCCCTTTGATTGCTTTGCCGTGTCATTACAGCAGCTCTGCTTCGAATGTTTGTTTAAAGTAAGGCACACATACAAATGTCGAAGCTGTACCCGTCGTTCCCCCCCGACTGATCAGGGGATCTCAGCTAGAATCGAGGCCTGCCTCACAGACATCTCCGCCTGGATGACCAAGCACCACCTCCAGCTGAACCTCGCCAAAACAGAACTTCATCATCCCAGACAAACCCTCCATCTCCCACAACCTCTCAATCACCCTGGGATCTGCGACGTTGACCTTTTTATCCTCTGCCAGGAACCTCGGGGTTACCATGGATGACAAGCTCACCCTCACGGCCCACATTGCTGCAGTCTGCCAGTCGTGTAGATTCACCCTCTACAACATCCATTTCAGCATTTCACCCAGCTGATAGTCCAAGCACTGTTCCTCTCCAAGTTGGACTACTGCAACTCGCTTCTCACCGGTCTCTCAGCATGTGCAACCCGCCCTCTCCAGAGGATTCAGAACGCAGCAGCCCGCCTGGTCTTCAACCTACCCAGACGCTCCCATGTTACCCCGCTTTTCATCTCCCTCCACTGGCTACCCATCACGGCCCGCATCAGATTCAAGATCCTGGTACTGACCTTCCGAGCGGTGAACAGGACTGCACCCGCACTACATCCAGGCTCTTGTCCAGCCGTACACCCCCACCCGCCACCTACGGTCTTCTTCAAGAGTGCGCTCCCAACCCAAGCTCTTCTCCAGTCTGGCCCCCCAATGGTGGAATCATCTCCCCACCTCCATCAGAGATACTAACTGTCTCTCCACCTTCAAGAAAAGGCTAAAGACGCACTTGTTCCGGGAGTACAACGGCACTTAGGAAAGATTTGTTTCCTTATTTCCTCCAGGAACACAATTACACTTATTGAGGGACTTGTTGGTTAGTTGTAACTGATTTAACTTTCCTCCAGGTACACTCTGGGCACTTTTGAGGATCATGTTGTTTAATTGTAACTTGTTTATCTAAATGCTCTTCTGGTTCTACCCATTGGCTCTTATTTGCTTTTCACAATGTATGCGTCTTGTTTTGGCTACCCACATTGTTTTGGGGCTCTCGTTGTTTATGATCATTGACCTATGCACCTTTTGCTCTTTCTTGTAAGTCGCTTTGGATAAAAGCGTCTGCTAAATGACTAAATGTAAATGTAATGTGTCTGCTCTTTGACATGTCACAAAGAGAGTGGGAGAAGAAAGGTGAGAGTGGGAGAAGACCAGAGAAGGAAGGTCTAACTGAGGGAGACAGACACAGTCCAAGATAGCGATGTCACTCCTTTCACAGAATCTTCAAGACTAGCTTGAAGATGGTGGCTGGCTCATTGAAATGTGATCACACACATGCACACAGGGGGAGAGAAAGAGATTCAAGTGTTGTTGTCTGATAGTGAACTAAAGTGATTACCAAGTGGGGAGCATGACAGACCAGACCTCCTGCCTATCTAATCTTAATGGGATTATTGAACTGGTTGAGTCAGAACTCGAGTTGGTAGTAGTGAACAAAGACCAGGAATAGCAACTAGCCACAATACATACTACACCTTAAACAGCCAGACCGCCACAAACACTGTGATCTAATGTAGCATAGTCAACCACAAACACTTAAGCTACCTCTCTCTCTCACACACACACACGTCCCTGGTTTAGTGCTTTGTTTTCTTTTTAACTGGGGAGTGACTGTCACATGAGCTGAGGTGGAAGGTAGTATAATTTTTTTTTTGTAAAGCATGTGAGGGAGAGAGAGCGAGAGAGAGGGAGAGAGTGACTAATACGGTACACAGACTGGTACTCCTTCAGATCCAGAAGTGCAGTTCTGGCAAGCAAACAATGGACTGGAGGTGACACCACCATTACTCACACACTCACATACTGTCTATGTTTAGAAAAACGAAGCAGAATGTTCATGTAACTAATGTTACCTCAGGTATTCAGAACACACTGGCTGGGTAGTAAGATAGTTTGTTGTTATCAGTGTTCTTTGTCATTTTCTGAGGAACAGCAGATTCCTTCCCTGACCTCAGCCATATTGCAACATTGTTACAAACCTTGACATGATGCCTATCAAACACATGTCACCTTCCACACAGTCCAGCATACACACTGAACATTGCTAATGTAACAAAAAAACACACACACGTGATGTTGGAACAGACACAAGCTCTCATTACACACAATACAATCATTTACACATTCATCATTTAGTTCAGTGAAAGGTAATTAACCTGCACACAATACTTCACTGTCTTTCCTTGGCTCGATACTTGTGTGAAGTAAAACTTTAATTCATACACACAGACTGGCGGCTTGTCATTTTAAGTTTCACACTAATTTTAACAAGAAAACAATGTGCAAACTGCGTTGTAATGTGTCAGATACTATCAAACATCACTGACTTGGTAAGACAGTGTACCACGAGAGCATTGACAGTTTCCATATTGACGTCTGAAGTTAACAATCAGTACTGTAGACTAGGCAGCAACGCATCATAAGACTACACACAAACAATATGCCCTGGATGTAACGCTGAAATTACAATATGTTTTTACTGGGTTACAATGCAACCAAACAGCTTCAATTAATGTAATTTGTTTTTTATATTCTCAAAAAGTTTAGCGTTAATAGCCTATCTGGCCAGCTAGCTACTGTGGCTACAACTAGCTGGTTGCTTGCTTTGCTTGATTGATCCTGTATTCCCACTCCATGCTAGCTAGCCAGACATAGCTAACGTTACTACAGTACAGTACTGTAGTAGCTAACGTTAGTTTGCTAATATATTACAAAACTTCAACTTTTAGTACACTTACAGCTTTTGGTTCCGTCTTGACATTGAACAAGTTGAGTTTTTGGAGACGCGCTCTCATCCCATCCGCCATAAACTTTCCTAGGAGTGTAAGGAGCTACAGTTTAGGTATTCCGCCGTTGAAGGAACGGTTTAGTGAGTAGAGAAAGCCCTTTCAGTGGGAAGTTGACACCCCTTCCTCGCTCGAGCCTGGCTTTGGACAGAACAAACCGCTGTCTAAGAGGCGCGCGACTCCATGTGTCAAATCATCCAACGAGTTTGATACATTTTAGAAGCTTGACCTCAGACACATTGTGTAGGCTACATTGCATTTTAGGACACTTTATTGCAAACCATTATGAAGTTTATGATGACATTCGGATACTATATCCAGTGTCCAGTTGGTCAACCGTCATGGGAGGCAAGAGTAACGCAGGAATTTAATGTCAAAGGGTTTACATTTGAATTACTCACTCAAATTACTTAATTGAAACACAAGACAAAAAGTTCAAAGAAAAGTGATCGAAAGTATAGCTCAACTATTCAAGTGTCTGGTTTCTCCGAACAAATTTATGGATCAAAAAAGTAACATGGACATGACCCTTGAACATTAGCCTATTAACGTTAAAACGGAGCTTAAAATATATATTTTTGAATACACGGTTTAACAGCGCCACAGTGTGGCATTAAGGGATTATCTCATTCGTGTTCTCTCTCTTGCAGGAATGTTGGGAGTAAACTAATACTAAAATCCTACAATATCATCCAAAGTCTTGGCCTATTTTGAAATATAGCCTACTGTACTAAGACACGCACACAGTACTAAGCATAGTGGAACGTGTGTTTGCGCCTGCACTGTGACAGCACCAGACTAACAGGTGGCCAGGCCACAGAAAGTGAGGAAATATGGAGGGAGAGGGAGGGACAGGGAAGGAGATAAATAGATATAGAGGGAGAGTGGGTAAGTGTATGTGAGAGGAAAGAGAGAAGGGATTGACACGGTAGATAATCACAGGAAAAAGAAGACTGAGAACGCAAGTCTCTCATACGCACAAACAGAACTATGCTGGTTCACCTACAGGTTTCAGTCACTTGATACTCATTGATTCACACACCAATAGCTCTGTCTCAGGAAGTGGGCTCCATGGTAACCTAGTTCTACATCCTGTTTATGAGATAGAGAGATGTCCAGGTTTTTGAATGGTTCTTCTCCCTACATCTCTTAGATGATGTCAAACTGTGTGGCTCATTAGTATGTCAGACATGTTTGGAATGGGTGGGATGACCAGCCACAAAGATGAAGGAAAAGAAAGATGGCCACCATGTCTGATTTGACCTACCCTGAGAAGTGATTGACAGCTTAACTCTCCATCGGGTGTTGGTGTTGGTCTTGTGTGTGTGTTGGGGGTGGTTGTGTGTTAGTGTGGGGGGTTATTGTTGGGGGATGGGTTTGTATGGGAGTGTGTTGGTATGTGTGCATAGATGTTGTGTGTTTGTGTGTGTTAGTGTATGTGTGTGTTAGGGGTGAGTGTACAAATTCCTGAAATAACATGACCGGATCCCATGTCTCTCAGATACTCTCATCATAACAAATACCGATGCGGTCAGTCGCACATTCCCACACACAGACACGTACACAATGTTGTTTCTCTTTTCATCTTCTTTGTCTCTGTGTCTGTAATGTGAGATCTGCCTCCATGTGTACCCTGAGCAGCTGAGCGTGTGTATGTGTGAAGGATTCTGGCATCACAGATTAGGGTTTTTAATGTCAACCCCCCGCCCCCCGCACAGTTACCTTGGTGCAATCGCAGCTCTGGAAGACGTAGCAGGTGCAGGTGTTTGTGTCCTTCAGCATGCAGCCGAAGCTGCTGGGCTGCTGGCTGTTGTGTAGCAGCTTGGTCAGGTGGTGGGGGCGACACTCAAACAGCACGGTGTGTGTGAGGGGGTCCCATGCCTCCCGGAGCCCCGCCTCCACCATCACACACACACACTGCACCCTCGATGCTGATACACACAGACACACAGACTGATTGTGTCCTTCAGTGGTAGAAGGAACATGGTCCAGATTCCTGCTTCGGAGGTGTGTGTACCCAAAACCAGGAGCCTCAGGCCTACCCCCTCCAGCCGGAGGCCTCACAATCTCAGCTACCACCCAGGGCAGCATGGACATAGTGGTAAGAGGATGGACGGGTAGAGACCCAACTAAGGTCAGTTTATACTGGACTTCCTCCTCTTCCTGGTCCTCCTCCTCTGCCTCAGTCACAGCACCACCACCACCCCTGAGATGGTAGTCAGGGAGGGAGGGAGGGATCTGGTAAGAGCCATGGCTGCTGGGGAGAGGGTCTTTGGAACTCCTCAGGCTGAGGGCCTTGTCCCTGGGCTTCACCTCGAAGAACAGCCCCTCCATGGTTGGAGAGGATTTCCTCTTGAAAAAAGACCTGACTGGCCAAGCATAATATTACAGTTAGATTTCTAACTAGATAGTCTACAGGTTGACAGGTCACAAACAGAATGGGTTCCATGACTGTTTGTATACTAACACACACACACACACAGTAGTCAGTGGGCTTGGGGTCAAGTGGAGGTCAAGAAGTGTGTATATCAACACCTGTCTGACATTTCATTAAGGCATGATTCCATTAAGGCACACACTTGAAAGCTTGGCTATATCTCAGAAACACAAACACACCACACAGATCACTTGATTGGCAAGCAAACTTGGCCCAGTGCATGACAAGTAATACGGTAATTGCCTACTCTCATGGTCAATCAACACACACATAAATCTCCTCAGCACGATATATACATACACACACACACCCGGCCAGCAGTGAGTAAAAATAACCAGGCATGACATGTACAACTGTTGTAGTGTAGTATGCAGCCCTATAGAGCGAAAGAAAAACAACTTCCAGATGGTAGCGACATAATATGCAAACATTATGCAAAGGGTCAACTCTCAGCAGAACATAGTTGAACACAAAAATATGAACTCGCTTTAAGATATCAAATCTCTACATGTCACGTTTAACCTTGCAGTGTATCTAGATCAAGGTTGAGAACGTGATTGAAATTAAAATATGATTAGCTACAACGACACGGGGTGTGGAAGAGAACATCGTGAACCTACCTCAACATCAAGGTCCATTTGACATTAAAAAGTATGCTATTTAACACCTTAAATACGGTAGACTAAATCTGAATAGACGTAGTGTTCAAAGAAAACTGTTGATGTAAGACAGACGCTTACACCTGTCAACACATAAAACATAATTTAACTTTTAGTGGGTTACACACAATGTCGCGCTCGCACATTGGTTGGTCTTGCGGAACCATGTTCCACATTACAGCAGGTCTATTTGTGAGGTCAGTGTAATTGTCTCTAAGGGTTCCGTTACAACAGTCAACACAGCGAAACCATCACCAGAAGCTTGCAACTCGTACCTGTTATTAACGGTCGACGTACTTCCTCACAGAAACTGAGTGTGTGGGTCGGTGACAGTGCGGCTTTGCGATAAAGTAGGTCCGTAACGTATCAAACTCTGAGACACACCAGGCTGTTCCTGTTGCCCCCCGTCGTCCACTCCGGAAGCTAAGAATAGATTCGGTCTACAGAGGCCTGGCTCCCCTCTCCGACCCAACACAAGGTGCACAGGATAGATGATTAAATAGTGATCCAACTCACATCCTTATTGACTCACACGCTACACACGTGCACAAACTTGCGAAAAGAAGATAAATGCGGCAAAGGCCCGAGGATAGGTGAAACTATAGTTTGAGTTACATACTTTTTTTAATGATGCTTAAAAGGCATCTGACTATTAGACTATATAAGCATCTGGAAAGGGATTGGAAACAGGCAACAACACCACTTACCCATAATTTCCAAGTCGAAAATGTAAGAATGTTCTCAGTGCATTGGTGGCTTGGTTTATCGCGGAAAAACGTCACAATTTCTTTTTCATTCTCTAAATCGGTTCTTTGAACCATTTCCCGATAGGTGGCACTGGCGGCCTCACGTCAACTAGCCCCCATCTTTTACATTAAAATACTCAATTAAGAATAACGATGATGTCGATATACATGCATTTGGATATCTTCTTTTATTTCACATCTTAAATACTTTCACTCACTCCAGTCTTATAGAGCAATCAGTTTACATTAAAATTACATTCTCTCCATTCCACATATCATGATATACACCTGGTAATGTAAGGCTTGACAGACAGGAATGTAGGCCAGTGAACACAGTCAAAACAAATAGCAAACAAATAGCAAGCAAAGCAAAAGCTGTTAAGCGACTGTCAATCCACAAGTTAAATCCCCCAGAGAGAGCCAGACCCATCTGAGGTAGAGGTTGTCCCAGACATTGCTGGTTAGAGATCATTCACACAGAACAACTCAGAGATCCAGATGATCTTAACACAGCAGATAGAGCATCTCAAATTCATGTCAATAACTCAAGGTATTCCGTTAGAAAAGAATGAGCCAGTATTAGATAGAATCACCTTTTTACAGTCGTTAAGATTAATTGTGTACCTTGTCGAATAATGTGTGTACGTTGTCAGACTAAGGCCACTGGTCAGGAATGCTAATTACATGTATTCTCTTTAATGTTGTGTGTGTGTGTTACTCAGGCTTCGGCTGCAATTTGTTCTTCTTGGGTTGGAAGAAGTTCTCCACAATAGCTTCCACCAGTGCATCTAGCTCCTTCTTCAGCTGCTCTACATCACTGAGAGGAGAGAGAGAGAGTGAGTATGAGTGACAGAGAAGGTGTGTGTGTGTGTGTGTGTGTGTGTGTACCTGTTGCCAGGAGCAGCACAAAGCTCAGTGTAGTATTTGATCTTGGGTTCAGTTCCACTGGTTCTCAAGGTGGCCACGCCCCCATTGGAGAAGGAGAAGGTGATCATTGGACTACTGCTGGTGGGGAGAACCTAGGGGGAATAGTGGTATGGAGAGAGGTAAGGAAGACTGGTGGGAGTAGGGAGAAAGAAAAACCAACCAACGAGTGTCTGTCTGTGATGGGAGTGTGTGTGTGTCCTTACAGCCTTGTTGTCGGGCTGGTTACTGTCGTGGCCAGTGGTCAGGTCTCTCACAGCTGTGATGGCAAAAGCACCACACTCTGAGGGGTACGCCCCCTTCTTATCACCATAGTTACGCAGCCTGTCGAACAGCGCGTGGATCACTTCCTGGTCGTGGCAGATAAAGTAGGAGTTCTTAGTGATGTGGTAACCATACCTGGAGAGGAGAGGGGGGTGGGGGGGGACTTATTAGTCTGTTAGTCAGAGTTAGGGTGAGAGTGTGTGTGTTTGTGTGCCACTTACTCCTCATAGATGGAGGTGAGTTGTTTGGATAGTGTGGTGTTCTTGGTCGCCAGATATGACGTCATCTCTCCAGCGATGGCCGCTGCACTGACTCCATCTTTATCCAGGACAGCAGTACTGCACATGTAGCCTGGCACCCACACACACACACAGTTTACTGACATTTAATGATGGTAGACAAACACAGTGAACACACAGCTCTTGCCAGCAGCGCACACAAGTTAGCATGATAATCCAATTAGACACAAGGTAGACATCATCTCATTATATAGCAACGTACAACACACACATCCCTCATGTGACCTTAATACAACCCTGGTCTGTGTATCTGACAATTATGTTAACCTTACATGGAGCTTCATACACACAGCCTCTACTCTTTCCTCTCTCTAACCCCAGCCAACACTCCTCACTTGAAAAAGATGATGACATTGATGTGTGTGTGTTGTGCGTGCATGTACCTATGGCCTCCTCGAAGGCAAACAGCACAGTCTTCCCCTGGTGCAGCAGATCCCGGGCTCTGTTACCCATCCACTTAAAACCTGTCAGTGTTTCCTGTTCAGCCGAGAACACAGGAAGTGAGGTCATTAGCAAGAGAATCACATCAAGACAAATAGAGAAGGTGTGCAACCATGACAGCGTGTTTGTGGTCGGGTGGTTGTGTGTGTGTGTATGTGTGTGTCACCTCGAAGTGGAAACCCTCCTTGAGGGCAATGGCCCGCAGGATCTTGGAAGAGACAGTGCTGGCCAGCATGTAGATGTTTTTCACAGCTGTTGGGTCAGGGTTGGTCTTTTTCCAGCAGGAGAACATCCACCAGCCCAGGAGGGCCCCCAGCTCATTACCTGTAAACACACGCCACAGGCCACTAGGGGAAGACAAGAGAGGTGAAATAGAGATGGACCTGGCAGAAACGATTAACAAACCTCCTACAGACAAGAGCTCCCACCCGCCCCCACCAAGACGCACACACACACCTCTTCTGTTTCTCAGCGATAGCGAGGCGGTCTGCATCAGGGTCGTTGGCCAGAACCACAGTGGCTCCCTCTTTCTCTGCCAGGGCGAACGACAGTGTCTACAAAAGAACAAGGGCAAGCACACATACACTGTTTAGTGTTTATTACTCATTTGATATGCATATATGTGTGTGTGTGGTTGTGTGTGTATATATATATATACCAGAACTCCCTCCCCCTCCTCTGGGTTGGGGTATTTCACTGTGGGGAACTCTGGGTCCGGGTCTTTCTGCTCCTTCACTGCATACGGTGGGTGGAGATCAAAAGCCTTGAATGCTGATTGGACGAAGGCGTGGCCAACTCCGTGCACAGATGTGTGCACCATCTTCACATCAGAACTCTTGTTGATGTCCCTGTGAGGGGGTGAGACCAAGTTGAGGTGTGTGTGAGTGTGTGATTGTGTGTGTGTGTGTGCGTGTGCGTGTGCGTGGCCCCACCTGTAGTGGCAGTGTTTCTGTATGGCCTTGTAGTAGTGTGTGTTTGTGTCCTGGTAGGGGTCCTTCAGCAGGGGGCTCTTGAGAGCCAGGGTGGTGTCCCAGGACTGGGGCCAGGGCTCCAAGCTCTCCTCAATGGCCTTGGAGATGCCCTGGTCATGGGGGGGCACGATCTGGGCACCATTCTCCCAGTACACCTGGAGGGGGGGGGGGGAGGACAAAACCAGAATCAAACATTAAATTACATCATTGTAAATAGACAAATTTAGTTTCCCCCCAAAATGTATACAAATGTGATAGGCTGGTGGTAGTTACCTTGTATCCGTTGTCCTGCTTGGGATTGTGGGAGGCCGTCACCATGATGCCAGCACACAACCCCAGGTGAGACACAGTGAAGGGCTGGAGAGAGGGAGGGAGAGGAGCAGAGGGGGGAGGGGAGGGGAAAGGAGGGGGAGAACGTAAACAGTTTAACACCCCATAGTTCAAGGTCTGAGGACAACCCCTCATCTACACAGACAGCCATGTAAACAGACTGGTATCCACAGAGACAGAAATATTAGGACAGAGAAGAAGTGAAATATATGAGATTTTAGAATGCTATTGACACTGTCAGCAGAACATTAAAGCTGATATCTATTTCAATGTGAGCCAGGCTAATAGTCAATACCCTCTCTGGAAAGAGCACGCTTTATTTATAGATAACCCTGTGTGTAATGTGAGAGATTTATATCATGTGGATGTGCGTTCGAAAGTTCTGGTCTTTTAAGAGAAGGTGGCTGTGTGTCCATGTGATGTGTGCATGAGCAAGGCATGCCCTAACTGTGATTGGCTGTCAGGTATTGGTGAGAACCATAGATGGGCTGCCATCCAAGAGCAATGGTTTTGTTTGAGAGAAAGGGAAAAAGAAAGAGAGTGCGTGTCTGTGTGCTTTTTAGGAGGTCACAACAGGTCACTGTTGACATACTGTTCATTCATGACGAACAGAAAAGTTTGACAGTATGATCTCAGCACATCACGGTTGTTAAATCAGTCCTCCTAATGTTCGAATGTCTATCGAATATTTGTGAAGACCATGGGTGTACATGAATGGGTGTGTACAAAGTCTATAACATACGTATCAGAGTCAACATGCAGCTGAAACCTTAAACTATACCCTACTTAAACACACTGGATGTGTGCGTGTCTGTGTAAGGATTGGAGGTTGCCCACCTCCTTCTGTCTACCTCAGTGTCTGAGTCTCTCTGTCACTCCCTCTCCCAGCACACTGCCAGAACCAGCCTCCAGAGAGAGTGAGAGAGTCGGCGAGTGGTGAAGGGTGTGTGTGTGTGTGGAGTAGTTTCCCTTGTGAGGGGCTAATGAGAGTGTGTGAGTGTGCGCGGGGAGGTCCTGGCGCACCACAAAGGGGGTGGGCGTGATGTCGGAGAAGAGGTGGACGGGCACGCCCCGGCTGGTGAAGACGGCCGCAGCCAGCCTGGCAAAACGCTTGCTGCTGCCACCGCTGACAGGGTGGGCACGGGCATCGTAGCCTATGACCACACCGCGTTCCGGCAGGTCCCCAAAGCATTGCTCCAAGTAACTACAAAACCCCTGTAGAGAGATGAGGAGGGAACGAGGAAGGGATGGATGGAAGGAGAGGGGAGAGAGAGATAGAGACAGACGGGTGGAATGAGAGAGATAAATGGAGATCACTCAGCGGGGTCTAAATAGCACACTCTGACTACAGGAAATGTCTCCCAATGGGGTAACTGACTGCCTGTTTGGGCATTCTACCTGTGTGGTCTGGATGATGGTGAGGTCATTCATGCAGGCGGTGCCAGGGCCCATGGCGGCCCGGAGACCTGCGGTGCCAAACTCCATCCTGGAGGAGAAGCATTTTTTGAGCTCCTGCAGAGCCCCCTCCTTTACCAGCTCCC
Source organism: Osmerus eperlanus (assembly GCF_963692335.1). Lineage (NCBI taxonomy): Eukaryota > Metazoa > Chordata > Actinopteri > Osmeriformes > Osmeridae > Osmerus > Osmerus eperlanus. Next base: position 8,384,417 of record NC_085031.1, read on the forward strand.
GGACCTGAGCTACCGTCAGGGGATTCTGGGACACACGTGGTGAAGGCAGTCATGATCACAGTGTTCACAGTGACTGTAAGAAAGTCATCACTACCATAACTTATTCCGTGTGACGCTTAACTACCCACACCAAGCCTCCTGTCTCACTCCAAAGACAATACTCACCGAGACGGTTAGCTATGTGGGCTAGCCTCCTTACGAGGTTATCTAAAAGGGGCGTAATTAATTAGATTTTCTTTACTAATTCCGCTTGATTGGTGGCGTCCCATTCCCTTTTAGTGACGAGAATTGCTTTCCATGCTTCTGTCAAATGGATGCACGTTACTCTGATTAAGAGAAATCCTTCCATGCCTATCCACCATGTGGATTTAGATGATTTTTTCCTAAATTACATGGGTCTCGAGACAGATTTGGGGAGTCTTGCATGTATGTTTTAAGCTATACTGAATCAATAACTCAGAAGAGGTTGTAGTATCGCCAGGGTTGTAATCACTGGCACCCGGTGCTGAATGTCAAAAAAAAATCATGGGCATATTTCGGTGAGCTACAATGTAGAACTGTACACGTTTGAATGATTTAAAATCCGTTGTGCATTCAAAATATTATGACTGTCTTTGGACTTTACATTCACACCATGTTGTGTCTGAAGTTCAAATACAGTCCAGTGGTCTGAATTGTTTCTCAACCGAGAACTTCAGTTGACATAACAGTAGTCTGTGATTAGTAGACCTAGCACTACGTGTGCTTTCCAATTATTTTGCAGGCATGAATTGGGCTTAATTCATAAAACGTGCCATTTTATTCGCCAATTTACGCACTAGTATAACAAACGTGACAGATCCACTGACATTTTATGTAGCTAGCTAGCTAGGTTAGCTACTCACCTTGTCATATTCCAACCACTGCTTGATAGCGTGATCCAACTTGATGTCACCGGTGGTAGATAAACCGTTCTCCATATTTTCCCTTTAATCTTGGCAGTAGCACCAAATAAATTGTAACCTGCCTTGAATTCTGGATACAGTAGCAAAGAACCTTTAAACCGAGTGCTGGATTCGCTTCCTATATGTAGAGGGCGGGGTTTACTTAAGGCGCGTCACGAGAGCCGTCGTACGTGCATAACGTAATTGATGATCATCAAAACACCAAGATTCATTCGAACATACTGACACCAAAGAATCGATAAAATAAACACGTCAAAACAATGAACTTTAATTGATGGATAATGTGGAACAGACTCGTCCCGAACAGACTTGAAGCATTTATCAAATTATTTTAATTGAATCTTGAAAGATGACATGCCGATTCAGTTGTTCATGCAACTGCAAATGGAGTACCACCATGTTATAGGACACAGCTTGGCCTAGATTCAGGGAATGTTCTGTTTGACACAAAAGTAAAGTCACTGTAATCACCTGGGTCAAACGCATTTCTTAAAATAATTGAGGAGCACTTGATACAGGCCCAAAAATGTAGTGTATCAAATTCACTTAAGGTTCTCAATAGTATTTGATCCAGGTCTGATAATACAGTAAGGCCATTATCTTCCAAGCTGTCCTCAATGAGTGAGAGGCAAAAGTTAACAGTCAGCATAAAGCACATTATAAATATGTAATACCACTCAATAAGTAGTTAAAAATGAGCGTCATACATAGATCACGTTTTTTTTATGTCTCGTCTCATTGGGCCATAATTACTACAACAACTCAACATCATATTCAGGCCTTTCAATCCAAACTTTAAATTAAAAGCAAAGTTGGAGAATTTTCTGACCATAACCCATAACTGACTGAAAATGAATGTATCTGTGTTGACTTGACTGAGGTTGACAAAACCCAACCCCGATCTAGTCTGAGATTACTGTTATATTGGATTGTGGCAGGAGCAATGAGGACATAGGTGTAGTTCCTTCTGTGTCCACCTGGTGGAGATGTAAGGCCTAGTGTGACACTGGGTGTAAGGGTCCTTCTGATTTCAAACTCGCACACACGCACGCACACCCTTCAGGAGACAGCCCTTCTTCAGTCACTATCCCTATAAACTCTTGCGTTTCTTTTGTTTAATGATGAACAGGTTTTCGTCTGTGGGGTACATCTCATTGGCGGCCATGTTAGCTGCCTTCCTGTCCCTTCCTCTCGCTCTAATCTTCTTATTCTTCACTGCGCTGGTCTTCCCTTTCCCAAAAAGTCTTTCTGGGGGGTGGAGCCCAGGCTGGGGGGGTCTTGAGGAAGACGGGGTGGTGTCGAAAAACACAGGGGGGATTTCAGGAACCATACCATCCTTCTTCTTCTTCTTCTTTTTCTTCTTTTTCTTCTTCTGGTCTCCACCTCGAGGGAAGTCCTGAGCCTCATCCACCATCAACGTGGCTGGTTTCTTAACTACAGAACTGGTTTTGGGGGTGTTCAGATGTTTGGGAATTTTTTGTTTTGAATGTTGCTGCTGTTTGTTGGCCATCTTGGTTTTGGGCATCCATGTTTTGGCCTGCCCTGGCTTGCTGTGCCCGGGAGCAGGTATGGGTTTCTGGTTATGGATGAGATTAGGGATGCGCACTGGTTTGTGGTTCTGGTAAGGGGTGTGGCTGCGTTTAGGGCAGTGGTTGGCTGAGTTTTTCTGTTTTTTCTTGGGCGGTCCGTCTGGTGTGTGTGGAGTCTGGAGCTCTGAAGGAAACAGGCCAGCCTCTATCAGCTCTGTTACAGAGAGAGAAGGAGAGGGAGAGAGAGATGGTGAGGGAAATAGAAAGCGAGGAGAGGGAGAGAGAAATGGGTGAGAGAGTTTGGGGGGGAGGAGGGGAAGGGAAAGCAAGAAAGAAAATTTAGACTGCATTCCACACCTATCTGTGTGTGCATGCATACCGAGTTGTGTGCACGTGCGCGACATACCTTGGACCCTCTGCTGTATTCGGTAGTCTCTGCGATTGAAATCCCCTTTGATGTCATAGTAGTTAATGTAGGGGGTGCTGGGATATGTTCCGTTAAACATTCTCCTCTGAGAACAGTCCTGACACAAACACACACACACATTCACAGTAAGTAACATATAAAGTAGCTTCAATGTAAGACTACAGCAGCCCACGGTAGTACATTTCCATTTTGTAGAGGCGGTACTCACATGGCCAAAGTGGCCTTTCCTGGAACAGTTGTAGCAGTAGGGAGGAGTTCTGCCATTATCCGGAGACTGCAGCTGCTTTGGAGGACCTGCCTGGATCTGGAGTGAGGGAGACAGGTTGAGAAGGAGGAAGGGAGGGAAGGAAGCAAGGAGGGAGTATGTTTTAGAAGGGGTTTATTCAGCAGTTCATCCACCTCGTCCACCTCGTCCACACAGCAGTTTACTGGTTCATTTTTGATGTACGTTTATTATTGATCTACCATTGTGTATTCCATATGAGTGTGTGAGTGAGTGTGTGCGAATGTGTTTGTGGATGAATATGGAGGTGATAAGAGACAGATTATGCTAGGTATAGTTAGGGACCCGTAATGACCCTGTATATTATAGTGTGTGTGTGTATGTGTGTGTGTGTGTGTGTGTGTGTGCGTGTGTGCATTGAACCGAAGGTCCCATGCCCTGTGGACCACTGTTCTGAAAGCCTTCCGCGCTTGACTGCTTACAGCAAATATATACTGATAAAGAGGGAGAGAGAGAGAGAGAGAGAGAGAGAGAGAGAGAGAGACTAGCACAGTGCGTTTACTGCTACGAACACACACTGACAGCCGGGCTGATGGACAGGCAGACAGACAGATGTACAGACAGATGAATAGGGAGGCAAGCAGACAGACTGACAGAGAGACAGACAGGCAGGCAGACAGACAAGCAATCAGACACACAGACAGGCAGAGACAGGCAGGCAGGCTGGCAGACATGATTAACCCCCCCCCCTCTCCCCCCCATCCATCTCTTTCTCTCTTTCTCATTACCCCTCCATCTATACCAGATTTCACGATTACAAATAATTTCCTTCTCATGTCCTTTCTTAAACATAGCTTAGCTCACCTCTCCTCCCTCTTTCCCCCTCTCCCTGGTTCCTACCTACACCCCCTCCCTTTCGGCGCGTCCGCCTCACCCTCACCCCTCCACCCCCTCCCCTCTTTTTTCCGCTTGAGTAGTTTTGCGGCAGAAAGGATGAATGCTATTAGGGTGTTTCGTCATTATCAGGTCAGACCGGCCGCTTGGCCCATCTCCATCACAAAGGCCAGGAGATCACAGACCCCTCACACCCACACAGGAACACACACACAAACACACACACCCTCAGGAGATCACAGTCCCTGTTTAAACCCCCCCAACCTACATGCCCCCCCCATTCATGCGTCATGTAAATTGGCTGTAGGTTTCTGTCTCTCATTCTCTCTCTCATCCCCCCCCCCTGTCTCTTTGACCTTGGACACCTCATCTTTGAGTTGTGATCCAGTAGCAGAAATGTGCGATAGGAAGAAAGTTAATTAAATTTTGTTCCTTTTCTTCCATCCACCTGTTATATCTACCTACAGTCTGGGTTGGTGGGTGTGTATTGATGAGAAAGAAAGTGTGTGTGTTTATGAGAATGTGTGTGCCTTTGTGTGTGTGTGGAATGAGAAAACAGTGTGAGTGTGTGTTGAGGAGAGAGAAAGTGTATGTGTGGGCGTGTGTGTCGCAGACAATATTAATGAACGGGATAAACCTCCTTCATCCCCTCATTCTCTCGTTCTCACTCGTTGCTTATCACAAACATCAGACTAGCTAACGGACATGGACAAGGGATGGGCATGGGGCAGGGTGGAGGGCAGGGTGGAGGGCAGGGTGGAGGGCAGGGTGGAGGGCAGCGTGGAGGGCAGGGCGGAGGGCAGCGTGGAGGGCAGGGTGGAGGGCAGCGTGGAGGGCAGGGCGGAGGGCAGCGTGGAGGGCAGGGTGGAGGGCAGGGTGGAGGGCAGGGTGGAGGGCAGGGCGGAGGGCAGGGCGGAGGGCAGGGCGGAGGGCAGGGTGGAGGGCAGGGTGGAGGGCAGAGTGGAGGGCAGGGCGGAGGGCAGGGTGGAGGGCAGGGCGGAGGGCAGCGTGGAGGGCAGGGTGGAGGGCAGAGTGGAGGGCAGGGTGGAGGGCAGAGTGGAGGGCAGGGCGGAGGGCAGGGCGGAGGGCAGCGTGGAGGGCAGCGTGGAGGGCAGAGTGGAGGGCAGGGTGGAGGGCAGGGTGGAGGGCAGAGTGGAGGTCAGGGTGGAGGCAATAGAGGGTCTGAATGAACCCTCAGGCAGGGTTTAGTCCCAATTAAGAGCAGGGTGGAGGCAGGCAAGGTAAAGGCATGGTGGCGGCAGGGTGGCTCTTTATAATGAAGTTATGCCCCGACAGAGTAGTGCATATTAGAGTACTCAAATTCAAACCTCAAGAGTGATCTACAAAGATAGTTGGTTTACATTGTAACAATTGAACACCACTGCAAATGAAAGGAAAAAGTGGTAGGAGAAGGTAGTAGGTTGAGGCAGTGAGAGGAGTCTGGTAATGGTAGCGGACAGACACAACAGCAGACGGCCAGAGAAAAGGGATGCTTGGTGTAAGTGTGTATGGAGGGGCTGGGGTTGGGGGGTGGTCCTAAGGGCTTGTCTGTATGGACACAGGCAACCAGCCATCCGTAAATTCACACACACACCAACTTTCCCACATGCAAGGATTCTAAACAACACACACACACCCTCTCTCTCTCTCCCTCTCCCTCTCCCTCTCTCCCTCTAAGCCCGGCTCTCCTCTGCTCCTTGCCTTGGCTGGTGGCAAAGCCGTGCTAATCCTCAGGCCCACACAAAGCTCACACTGTTACAGACTTCAATCTGTGGACCCCCCCCGCACGCACGCACGCACACACTCTCTCTCTCTCTCTCTCTCACTCACTCTTTCTCTCTGTCTCTCTCTCTCTCATACACACACAAAAACACACGCACACACAGCAACCAAACCCAAGCTGAGATCTGAACAGTAAAGGGTGGGCAGCGTTTTGCAGGCGCTGGTGGAAGGTTGGGGAGAGGGTTGGAGACGACGTGGAGAGTTAGTGAAGAGTATTAGTGAAGAGGATTTGGGATTTCAGTGGAGAGATAGTGGAGAGAGTTAGTAGAGAAGATTGGAGACAGCAGTGGAGAATTAGAGAAGGGGATTGGAGACGTTATGAGGAGTTAGTCGAGAGTGGTGGAGGGTTAGTGGAGGTTCACAGGACAGTGAGTGGAGAGTTTGAGAAGGGTAAACAGAGTTGGTGGAGAGGACTGGAGACACTCTGGACCCCCTCCAGATACTTATATCAAAACAGATACATCACACGTGTGTGTGTGTGTGTGTGTGTGTGTGTGTGTGTGTGTGTGTGTGTGTGTGTGCGTGCGTGCATCCTACTGGATGTTTCTGGGTCATGCCAATATAGCAGCTCTTCCACCTGGCTTCATCTTAACATGCAGAGTGCCTGTGCGTGTGTATGCAGTGGGTGGGGAGGGGGGGGCATATTACCAGATGTGATTCCTGTCCCCCTTTGTGTCTGCCAGTTCACAAAGCCTCCGACCCTGAGACCTAAGCCCTAACCCCCCCGCACCCCCCCCCCCCCGCACCCCCGACCCCCCACCATCACACACACACGCAGTGTAATTCCCCTAGGCGCCTGCTATCTCCTCCCGTCAGTCAGTCAATCAGACTGAAAACAATCAGTTAGAGCCCCTATTTCACGAGAGAGAGGGACAGAACGAGAGAGGAGGAGTGACTAAAGGAGGTAGAGTGGTAAGCAGAGGGTGAGAGGGAGAGAGAGAGAGAGAGAGGAGGGGTGGTGGAGGGAGGATGGGGGAGAGGAAGAGGGGGAGAGAAAAGGATGCATTACCTTTAGTCGTCAGTAATAGAGATAATGACAATGTGATGTCATGGGTTGCCATGTCTGGGGAAAAAAAACTCTCAGGGCAGTGCTGCTAATGTGGTCAGAGTGTGGAGGATGGAACATGGGATGCAAACCAATCTACTTAAATCTACCTCATTCGCTATGCCTATTGTATGACTGAAAATCTGTAGTTTCTACCGAGACCAGCCGAGTGTGGAGCAGGTAGTGTTTGGTGACAGACACACATGTGCGCGCGCACGCACACACACACACACGATCAGACAGTCTCTGGATAAAGACCAATATCTTAAACCAAGTCTCTCTCTTGCCAGCCTAAAACACACACATACCCTCACACACACAGACACAGTTTCCAGGCTGCCTACATTACACGGTGATGACACAGCTATCCACACTCCTTAAAAAGAGCTGAAGGGCTTCTATACAACCTCCATTTGAATGGACCTTATTGTAGAAGGAGGGAGCTGGAGAGAGGAGGCTAGGGGACAAAGACCGAGTGAGGAAGGAAGGAAGGTCCATTTTCTGACCAACATTCTAGGTCAGCAGAAAGCAAAGAATGAAGGAGAGAGAGTGAGCACACACTCATCCAGTTCCACGACCTCACAGACCCACACACAGGCACAGATACAGACACAACACTCATCCACTTCTTCCACCACATACTCACGTGATTTCCCTCACACACATTCCCACACAGATTATTACTGTCCCAGCTAAATCCAGTCCAGTAACACAAGGGTTAATCTCACTGTCGTGCTCCCTATGACCACAAGGGGGCATTCCAACCCCACCATCAGCGTAGACACCCTCAGAGCCACACACACACACGTTTCCTATGGGAAGAAGGACACAGTGATAACACCTCTAGGATTGCTCAAAACACAGATGCGCGCGCACACACACCAATCAATAAAACACAGGAGTCATCTCTATTATCTTAAGAGCCAATCAGTGCTCACACTGATATACCTCCATCACATGTCTGCTTCTTTCCTTCTGTGTCACTCTGAGAAACAGTGATGGAGAAAGACAGAGGAACAGTCAGTCTCTCACATTCACCTTTTTGCCCCCCCCCCCCTCCCCCTTCACAGTGCAGATAGAGAGTGTCATGTCAGTCAACATAACTGGGGTGGAGCCATCCTGCTGTGCGGGATGCAGTTTCCTTACACACCAGAGAGGGCAGTGTGGTCGCTGGACTTCGCACAGGGACTAAAATAATATGTGTGTGTGCATGTGCTTGATCTTTACACAAATTAATTCTGCCAGTATACAGAAAGCAGATCATTAAACTTCCAGCATATTCTCTCTCTCTCTCTCGCTCTCTCGCTCTCTCTCTCGCTCTCTCTCTCTCAGCTTTCCTTACTTCCCTATCCTCTTCCCTTTCATCTCTCCTTCTCTCTTGACCTTTCTCCTCTCCTCACCCTTTCCCTCCCTCTCTCTCCCCTTCTCTCAACACCTCCCCTCTCTCCTATGCCCTTCCCTCTCTCCTCTCCTTCTCCCTTCCCTCTCCCCATAGCTCTTCCTTCAATCACTATGCTGATCTTCAAAAATGATGGAGTGAGAGAGAAAGAGAGATGGATGAAGAGAGACAAAGACAGGGAGAGAGACAGAGAGGTAGAGAGAGACAGAGAGAGACAGACAGTGGGACAGAGAGAGAGAGATGAGAAAGGGAGAGTATTCGAGCACTGATATTGTAAGGGTTATCAATAAAAACAAGTTGGCTGTTTAACAGCATATATCTACTGTATCGTGTGTGTGTGTGTGTGTGTGTGTGTGTGTGCGTTTGCGTGTCTTCGGTTGTAACTGCCATGATGTGTGTCGGTATCTTACTCTCTTAGTGAATCCCTCCGGGCTTTGTGGTCTATACTGAGCGGTCTGGACGAGTTTGTTTGTTAGTGAAGGGCCAGGTGCAGGAAACACACACACACACAGGGATAAAGCAGGGGAGAGGTCTGACAGAATGCCTTTTCACACCTGGCTGAGCCCAGCGGAAGGTGACAGAGTCACATCTCCTCAAGCGAACACACACTCACACACACACACATGATAGGGGTTCTTCTGTTTAAAACAGCCTCATTTTATTCATGATACTGCTTATGACCCTGAACTCCCCTGTGTGTGTGTGTGTGCGCGTGCGTGCACGCTTGCATTTCCCCTAAACCCCTCACCACTTTGGGTTGGTAACGACCTTCTGTTCCCTGTGCTTAAATACCTTAAATACTTCAATTAGACCTGGGTCACAATCCACCACCCCTTAAACTACTATAACAAACACTCAAACACCCACCCATCCAATCACACACACACACACACACACACACACACACACACACAGAAATAGGAGGCCTTGACCCACTTTCGTAAATACACACACCTAGGGAAGACACTGGAAATGCAGCAGACTATCTTCACAGGCTCTTTCATTCATTTAGTTTCCAATGTTCATTTCTCTAAGGAAGACTCTCCAATCACTTACAGTTCAGAGTTCTGATATGAACATCAATGAGCTCTCTCTCTCTCCCTCTCCAAGTTCGCTCCATGTCCCCTCTTCTCCCTCTCCATCCCCTCCCTCCCTCCTTCTCCTTCCCTTCTCTCCACCCCTCTCACCCCCTCCTCCTCTCTCCCGCTGTGTAAGTCAGGCCTTAACGATGCTGCCTTTCCATTAGACAGTCTCTGCTAATTAATCTCCACAGAGAAGAGTGACAGACAGACCTCCCTCCACTACACCCACTCACGGCACACACACACACACGGTGTGCGCACACACACGGTGCACCCCCCCCCCTCCCCGTCGTCCTGTCCCGTGTGCTGCTGGCAGGCCATTTCATGGTTTATCACGTCTTTTAATTGACAAACAAGCTGCTCTTTTCTTTTAGGGTGAGGTCTATATCACTCGCTCACTCACACACACACACACACACACACGAGAGAGAAGTTATTTCAGCAGATGTTGGGCGTGCGCGCACAGAAACACACACCTCCCTTAGCAACTGCTGTCAGCCCCATGACAGGCGGCCCATGTGACTGTCATACACCTTTCTGCTCTCTGACACACACACACACACACACCTTCAGGGACATAAAGCCTCAATGGTTTCGCCAATTATACTCTCCCCGTCTTTATACAAACAAGCAGTAAACAGACACACCCTTACCGTGATGTGGTACTGTCGCCAAATTTCTGGGCAGGCCTGTCGAGGGAAAAGTAAAAAGCTCCGTTAGAGAAATGAAGGAAACACACACACGCAGGCACAAGATAAACATGTGAAAACCGTGTGTGTGGGTAATTGTCTAGCAGAGTAAGAATGTGGAGGAACCCATTAGGTGACGCTGAGAGAGAAGATGAACTGACCCTTATCAGAGATGGAGAGTGAGAGGGGGGCAGAGACACAGAGAGGGAGGGAGAGGGAAAGAATGAAGAGGGGAAGAGAGACAGTGGGGGAGAGAGAGGTGGGCAGATGGACAGAGGGTCAGAGAGAGATGGAGGAAGGAAAGAACACGGCAAGAGGATTTGAGAAGCGCGGATCCTTTTCCTTCCACCACTTCATCTCTCCCTCCTTCCCTACCTCCTCAACTCTCCCTCCTGCTCTCTCTCTCTCTCTCTCTCTCTCTCTCTCTCTCTCCGAGTGCCCCCACACAACCTCCATGGGTTGGGGGGGGGGGATAGAACATCCCTGTGGGAAGTCTGTTGCAACTCCAACATGAGCCACGGGCTACGTGGTTACACACCAACTGAGAGAGAGACAGAGACAGGCCGACAGTCAGACAGACAGATTCGGGCTAGGAGCCAACGAATAAAGGGAGGGAATAATTAAGAGAGGAAGGGAGGGAGACAGAGGCAGAGAGAGGGAGGGAGGCAGAGAGAGGGAGGGAGGCAGAGAGAGGGAGGGAGGCAGAGTGAGAGGCGGAGGGAAACGGGGAGGAATCGAAGGAGAGAGGGGCAGAGGTACAGCGGGAGGGAGAGGAGGCTTTTACTTGAGGATAAACACTTGGAGTCTTTTTAACCATGCTGCCCCCCCCCTCTCACTCCTCCTTTACTATGCATCTTCCTCCCTGCCTCACTCATTCATTCCCCTCTTCTATTTCCCCTCCCTCCAGACCAGGGTAGAGGGTTGTTGTCGGGGGCGACAGGCGAGGCGCTCCGTCAACCGTCTGTCTTTAATGAGAGACAGAGAAACCCGGGGGAGCAGTCCTTGCCACAGACACACACGCACACACACACGTGCACAAACACACACACACAAACAGACACACACACAGACATAGTTCACATTGTTCACAGTTTAGAAAAAATCATTTGGTTTGAACTAAGAGAGAAAAAGGCAAGAGAGAGAGAAAGGGAGTGAGTGAGAGGGCCAGATAAAGGGAGAGAGAAAGGCAGGGGCTGAAGAAAGAGAGGGAAAAGAGAAAGAGATATGTATATATATATATATATGAGTGTATGACATACATTCCACACAGCAACATCAGTGTAAATGTGCATAATCAACATTGCGGTGAGATAATTGTCATTGACGGTCATTAGATTTACCCTTTACACATACACACACACACACACACACGCATTCAAACACGCACACACACACACACGTATTCAAATACACGCACACACACGCTGGAAGATGCAGCATGGCAGACATAACTAAGCTGTAATTGATGAACTATCAATTAAGATAAACAGCAGCGTGGTCTAACCCTGGGTCACCCATCAAGTGAAGGAGGGGGTCATACATGTGTGTGTGTGTGTGCGTGCGCATGTGTGTGTGTCATGTGTACTCACGTCCTGGAAGTGCCCAGTCATCCCACAGCGATGGCAGTGCTTGTGCCAGTAGCTGTGCTCCAGGCAGGCCTGGTACAGGTGGCCTGGGAGCCCACAGTTCAGACAGTGCCTGCTGGGGCACACCCTCATGAGGTGGCCTGGCTGCCCGCACAGTGCACAGCATGGCACCTTCTGTGTACACACACACACACCCACACACACACACACACACACACACACAGCAAGGACAAAAAAGGCAAACATCCAAATTAAACTCAATATTCTTTGTTTTATGTTGAGGATATTGCTATATGTGTGTGTGTGTGTGTGTGTGTGTGTGTGTGGTGTGTCTACCCTGGGTTCCGAACAGCTCTTGGACAGATGTCCAGTCTTGTTGCAGTTGATGCAGGTGACATTCTTATCTGTGTAGTACCTGGAAGACACCCGGCGGAATGGCTGATTCTTCTCTCGGTTAGAGATCTGGGCCTGGGACACACACAGAGCATAGTGTTATATATAACATGTCATATATTTACACATATGATTGCTATTCTTGTGGCAAATAGCAATCCATTTCCAGTAAAATTCAGTTCCATTAAAAGCCCTAACCCTTATCCTTACCCTAACCTTAACCCAAAAAGCCTGACCTTAATCCTAAACCTAGCCAATGCTCCTAACCCTAAAACTATCCCTGACTCCAAACCCCAATCCTTAATGGAACCCTAACCTTAACACTCATTCTAACCCTAACCCCCTAAATCCCCTAGAAAAAGAACCAAGTGTGTGTGTGTGTGTGTGAACCAAGAATATGTTAAACCTTTCCCTGTTTTACTATGCTTAAGGGGACTTCTGGACCCAACAAGAATATCTAGTCCAAAGAACATAGTGTTAGCATAGTGCTACACACACTTACGCACAAACGGAATAGGTATACACAGACGTGCATGCAGAGCATACTGTTACACACATAGCAAAGTGTTACACACATACACACAGAACATAGTGTGACACAGAAACATCCATAAACATGCCTTAAAGTAGCTTACCTCTCTATCCTTGCCTGACACCACCCAGACTCCACCTACATCACCAATGTCACCTAGGAAAGGACGAAACGAACATTTATGACTTAACATGAAATCCTCATTACCGTGACATGATCATACTATATTATATAGTACAATAAGGACAATTTAATACATTACATACATTAAATGATATCTAATCATTCATGCAAATGAATGATTAGTTGCACCCACACACAAACACGCACACACCTAGTTCACACACCCCCTTGATGAGCTGGGTGACTGTGTTTATCCTTTGGACAAACACACACAGCTAGCCTTGAGCCATGTTCAAACATCACCCTCACCCTCTCTTCTCTCCTTCCTACTTCTCTCTATCCTTTCACTCTGTCCTCCTCTGCCTCGCTCCGTCTCGTTACAGTCGAGGTTTTCTTGTTTAAACTGATGCTCCACAAGTCCCAAACAGGCCTGTGTGTGTGTGCGTGTGTGTGTGTGTGTGTGTGTGTGTGTGTGTGTGTGTGCGTGTGTGTCTGCGAAAGTCATTCCCAAAGCATCTCCCGGTGGGATTCACCAAATAAAGAGCAGGAAGCTTTTCCTTTAATCTGAGGACAGACACACACACACACGCACACACAGGATAAAGGCCAAACCTCTGTGTCAAAGCTGAGTCACACACATTGGGAGAGGAACTGGCTGCCTGCCTACACACAAACAAGTGTATCTATAACATGGGAGTGTGTCTGTCAGTGTGTGTGTGTGTGTGTGTGTCTGTCAGTGTGTGTGTGTGTGTGTGTGTGTGTGTGTGTGTGTGTCTGTCAGTGTGTGTGTGTGTGTGTGTGTGTGTGCGCTGGGAGTTGGTAACATTAAAACATCCCGCTGTCAACAGGGGAAAACCACCAGGACGGAAAGGAGGAGCAGAGGAGAAAGGGACGGATAGCGACAGATGCTATCTGTTTGTCTCATAGGTACCCTAATTAAT